>NW_019174471.1:645229-746630 GCF_002260705.1 Seriola dumerili | reverse complement strand
CATGGATTAAACAATCCAACCAGGGTGCTTCGCCATAGAAGCAGGATGCAGAGTCGTGATTCAGATCGTGGATTTACGACTCTACCCAAAAAGATTCTCATTTAATCTTTTGGCCAGATTCGCCCACCCCCACCATAATTACGCATGTCAACATTGTTGGCTGGTTGTCATGGCTGCTGTAATCCCATGGCAAACATCTCCAGTTTAACTTAAGATCCACTCCACGCTCCATCCAGTTCAAGTGTGCTGCCAACATAAGACCTCTGCAGGTCACACTTTCAGCTGAGAACAACTGTATCAAGGCATCAGTAAAATGAAACATGAACCACATTTCTACTGTGAACATTAAGACGAGTATTACTTCCAGCTTTTTTTTTTTTTTTTTCTTACTGTTGGTACATCATCAGGTTAAAAGTGATATTTTTTGAAGAGTCACACAGTTACACAATTTCCCCTCAAGGTTCAATAAAGTTCATTTTACCCTTAACCTCGAATAATGACCAACAGTGACCCCTGATAAATGCTGCAGAAATAGAGACCACTGACATTTACCCCGACGTATCCAGCCCCATTTGATTGTGCGATTCACACCAACTCATTGCCTCAAACGCAGCCTGTCTTCAATCCTTGGCACTGTGGACAGTACTGCAGAGGAATAAGGCATCAAAACAAATGAGAGGGGGTGGGGGGCAGCATTACGAAATGGATTGATCTTCTATCTTCAACATTTCCTGCAAACCTGGCTCAAGTTTCCCTCAGATTTTTTGGCAAAACACCCCCCCATTCTTTCATTTCTTTCAGATGGCTGTTGGTGTTTTCATATAAAAGCCTCTGTGAAGCTGAGCTCTTTTTAAGTGCCACATTAAAGAAATTGATACACAGGCAGCCTCTGAAAACTGGCACGGTTCATGTTTACTATTTCTCTCTCAGATATTAAAATACCCGCTATTGAATTTACCCTCCTCAACTCCTTCCTCTGCCCTCAGCATTTGCTATTATTCCATCTGTTTGGAAAGGCACAGACCAAAAATATTCCATTATTTCCTCTCGTTGTATCTGTTTCATGTGAATTCTTGGCAGGAAGGTTATGCATACAAATTCAAGCCAAACATAGTCTACTCTTTAGTTTCAAGAAGACACCGTTGGAATAAACGTAATCATTTTCTCTCTGAGAACAATCGCAGAAAACATTCTTATGATTTGCACCTAGAGTATGTGTAGCAGTTGACCCTTCCTTTCCATCACAGTTTTATGAGAGCCATTCCGTGGTTGCCCGCAAATTTTCGCAGGCGGTAAACGAGGCAAAGCGGAGCAAAGCGACCCGCTGATATGGAGATTTGAGACGTGGCTGGACGTCCCCGTGGGGCGAGGGGAGATTGAAGGCTTGGATTTGGAATGCATTTAAAATGTTTATCGATTTCTCCGCTCCCTCTTCCTGCCTGCGACACTGAACCTGCAAGCAAGACCTAAATCAACCCAAGCAAATTGAAGTAAACAATGACTGACGTTTAGCAAAGCGCTGCTGGGCTTCCAATCGGCTGTTTGTTCAACCCGCGGGTCACCATCAGCTAGAGCCGATATCCATCATCTGCATTCATACAGCAAGCTCCGAAAGCATTTAAAGCAACATTAGGACATTATAGTGTTCTAAACATGATGAAGTTTTGCAATAAAAGTAAAGAAAATGAAAACCAACATTCAGTCTTTAATGACTACAGTTTAAATACAGGCTTTAGACTTCACAAGGTCTAATAGTTTTACCACTTAAACCAAAACACCTCAACAAAGACACAGTGACTGAAATAAAACACATTAAATGTTCTTCCGTGTCCCACTACAAATACATCTAAAAAACAGGGTATTGATCTACATTTTTAGCAGGTCTCAACTATGTTGAATGTTATCAGACAAAATCTTCACAGACAACATATTGAACTTTCTTGCAATTCAATAGCCACTGGTTGCATGTTTCCTGCGTAATCCCGTCCGTCCCATGTCTCGTGATTATCTCTGTACACTTATCTTCTGCTCTTCTCGTTGGTAAAAGGTATAGTGTGTATGGTGCGTAGAAATGCTGATGTATTCTCTTAACCTTTTCTAATGGTCAGTGGTTGTGATGAACTAGAAGTGAGAGGATCATAAACGTCAATAGGACTGAGGAACATACATGTCCGTACTAAACTTCATGGTAAACAATCCAACCAGGTGCTTCGCCATAGAAGCAGGATGCAGATCGTGATTCAGATCGTGGATTTACGACTCTACCCAAAAAGATTCTCATTTAATCTTTTGGCCAGATCGCCCACCCCCACCATAATTACGGCATGTCAACATGTTGCTGTCGTGACATGTTGTCATGGCTGCTGTAATCCCATGGCAACATCTCCAGTTTAACTTAAGATCCACTCCACGCTCCATCCAGTCAAGTGTGCTGCCAACATAAGACCTCTGCAGGTCACATTTCAGCTGAGAACAACTGTATCAAGGCATCAGTAAATGAAACATGAACCACATTTCTACTGTGGAACATAAGACGAGTATTACTTCCAGCTTTTTTTTTTTTTTTTTCTTACTGTTGGTACATCATCAGGTTAAAAGTGATTTTTGAAGAGTCACACAGTTACACAATTTCCCCTCAAGGTTCAATAAAGTTCATTTTACCCTTAACCTCAATAATGACCAACAGTGACCCCTGATAAATGCTGCAGAAATAGAGACCACTGACATTTACCCCGACGTATCCAGCCCCATTTGATGGTGCGATTCACACCAACTCCATGGCCTCAAACCAGCCTGTCTTCATCCTGGCACTGTGGACAGTACTGCAGAGGAATAAGGCATCAAAACAAATGAGATGGGGGGTGGGGGGGCAGCATTACGAAATGGATTGATCTCTATCTTCAACATTTGCCTGCAACCCTGGCTCAAGTTTCCTCAGATTTTTTGGCAAAACACCCCCCCATTCTTTCATTCATTTTCAGATGGCTGTTGGTGTTTTCCATATAAAGCCTCTTGAAGCTGAGCTCTTTTAAGTGCCACATTAAAGAAATGATACACAGGCAGCCTCTGAAAACTGGCACGGTTCATGTTTACTATTTCTCTCTCAGATATTAAAATCCCGCTATTGAATTTACCCTCCTCAACTCCTTCCTCTGCCCTCAGCATTTGCTATTATTCCATCTGTTTGAAAGGCACAGACCAAAAATATTCCATTATTTCCTCTGTTGTATCTGTTTCATGTGAATTCTTGGCAGGAAGGTTATGCATACAAATTCAGGCCAACATACTATTTTAGTTTCAAGAAGACACCGTTGGTAATAACGTATCTATTTCTCTCTGAGAACAATCGCAGAAAACATCTTATGATTTGGCACCTAGAGTATGTGTAGCAGTTGACCCTTCCTTTCCATCACAGTTTTATGAGATGCCATTCCGTGTTGCCGCAATTTTCGGCAGGTAAACGAGGCAAAGCGGAGCAAAGCGACCCGCTGATATGGAGATGAGACGTGGCTGGACGTCCCCGTGGGGCAGGGGTGAGATTGAAGGCTTGGATTTGGGAATGCATTTAAAATGTTTATGCATTTTCTCCGCTCCCTCTTCCTGCCTGCAGCACTGACCTGCAAGCAAGACCTAAATCAACCCAAGCAAATGAAGTGAACAATGACTGACGTTTAGCAAAGCGCTGCTGGCTTCCAATCGGCTGTTTGTCACCCCGCGGGTCACACTCAGCTAGAGCCGATATCCATCATCTGCATTCATACAGCAGCTCCGAAAGCATTTAAAGCAACATTAGGACATTATAGTGTCTTAAACATGATGAAGTTTTGCAATAAAAGTAAAGAGAAATGAAACCAACATTCAGCTTTAACTGAACAGTTTAAAATACAGGCTTAGACTTCACAAGGTCTAATAGTTTTACCACTTAAACCAAAACACCTCAACAAAGACACAGTGACTGAAAAAACACATTAAATGTTTATCCTGTGTCCCACTACAAATACATCAAAAAACAGGGTATTGATCTACATTTTTAGCAGGTCTCAACTATGTTGAATGTATCAGACAAAATCTTCACAGACAACATATTGATTTCTTGCAATTCAATAGCCACTGGTTGCATGTTTCCTGGTTATCCGTCCGTCCCATTCTCGTGATATCTCTGTAACACTTGGAGGGAGTTTCTTCAAGCTCGGCACAAACATTCACTGGGAAGGATGAACTAATAAGATTTTAGGTGAACAAAGGATTAGGTGCGCGGTTCAGCCATTACTCCAGACTTCACACAGCAGTTATGGCAAAATGGATAAACAGGGATTTAACCTGAAACTAGTCTGAGTGGTGGAGACAGACAACTGTGAGGTGGTAATTCTTAGAGAGTTGCACGAAATACTACGAACGAACAGCAACAAAGAACTAGACAAGAAGAACAAGAAAACTCCAGAGTTGTGTGGACGCCTGGAGGAAATGTAGCAAAAGTAACGATTTTCAAACTAAAACATAATCTTGACGATGTCGCCTAATAAATGCAGTGTTTCATACATCCATGCATTAAAAAAAATAAAACAAAAAAACTTGCCTCTGAACATAATCCAGCCGATGATTACGATGTCACCAGTGGGAACAGTATAATACTGTATGGCTGTAATTTCTAAGAGACGGGGTCGTTACCAGACTTCAGAGGTGGTGTGTGTTTAGATTTGTCACTGAGATGACTAAGGTGAAGAAAAGCTCCATTGTGTTATGATTGCAACAATTAAGGGCCAAGTTTGATGGTTAGAAACACACCCTGCTTTAACTTAATGAACTCTCATGATACAGGCAATTATTTTCGACACAGTAAACCATCCATCTCTCTTTCATTTTAAAAAGCTCCAAATGAATGTGCGTGTTGAGAGACTGTGGTTTCATTACCACGCTCAGATCAATCTCCTTTTTTTTCCACACTCGTACGGCGTCTAATGGACAAAAACCTGCCTGTAAACCCCGCTCCATTCGCCAGGTATTCAGAAAATAGGGCCTTTCTTCCTCCTGTAATGGGACTTTCAAATAAATCATTCATAGCACCAAGCTAAATTAAATGCAATAACTTTTCAATGGCGCCTTTTAACCTGCTGTACAGATGGAGTAGGCCATTCCATTGCTATGGTGCATTTACTCAACAAAATGTAGCTATAAATGATTTCCGCACAATACTCCCTTTTTAGTTAATGATTTTCAGTCACAGCATCAGGAAAACTGAGCCGGGAAAAAGACTGGGCTTTGTGGGTTGTTTCAGCTGTCATATGTAAAGACGAGGGATACGCACTATTACAGATGCCTGATCATGAGGGAAATCTTTCTCTTTTTATTTTCCTATCCACTCTCCTTCCTCTCAGAGCCGCTGTCTCTATGTTACACTGTGACAATAGAAGCAGCTGCATTGTGATGGCCAGCCTCCAACACTGAAGGAATTCACTGCTCCATCCCACAAAATAGATTACTGTTGTTGTCCTAAAAACGGACAAAAATAAATGTCTGTTTTTGGCTTATTTGAATCCCGATGTGACAGCGTCAGAGGAAGGTTGTCGGCTTTGTTGAGTCAACTACAGCTTTGGTTTGTAAGTACAGTTCTGTTCCCGAGTGGCTGAATGAGCAGTTTGAAGCTCTAATGGTCAATCCTTAAAAGATCATAACCTAATTGAGCGGTTCCCAACCTTTTCCAGCTCATGGCACCACTTAAAAATTTCAAAAATGTTTGTGGCCCACATCCGACCCCGTAACAATACGGAGGCCAAATAATATCTCCTCAGGGCACTTAATGGTAATGGTTGAACATTCAGGACTGAACTGAAAGCAGGGGAAACATGTAGGAAGCTCCACTGTGGCTTATCATGGTGATGGGCTTTAATAAGAGGTAGAAATTCTAAAACTAATTCCATCATAATCTATTATTTCCCTTCATCTTGAGACTGTCCTCCTTAAGAAAAACAAGCCCATAGCTCGTCTGTGCAGCAGGTTATTATGACCCATAGTTAGGTTTGGTTGCCAGGCGACCTCTTGTAGTAATTATGATGGGACAGGAGCAAAAAGAAAAGTGCAGTGACGTAGTGTAATGACAAAGTCCACATCAGATGGAGGCTGTGGTGGATGGATAAGTATGTCAGAGGAGAGCGGGGTTCAACTCCATGTGAAAGCAGCAGTTTATGATGTTTCTGTTATCCATGACGTGTGATGTGAACCCTGTGACCTTCCTCTATAGTTCTACACTAAAGAAGAATGAAACTCAGATGGGCAGATTCTAATGGAATTTACTGTAATGCTCCCCTGAGGATGAACCCTCTTCATTTGTGGACACCGCATTAGCTTTTCTCAAACATCCTACCTCAGAATGAAATATCAACCAGAGTCATCAAACATTAGGGATATTGCGTAATCAGTGCAAAATTCGTGTTGTGCAACACTTTGGCATTATGGGATGTAGTCATTGTTGCATCCTCTAGGAGCCACTAGTGTCTGCCATTAGACTTTTAGCTTTTATCTTCGGGTCATTACCCCTGTGGTTGCTCCACAGCCCCTCCTGCCTCATATTTCAAACCTTTTGTGTACGTCTGACTCGAGATGCATCTACATCTGCTATTTATCTGTTGTTTACTTCTCTCAGACATCCTGCAGTCACTCTCCTTCTTGTACCCAATGATCACATGTTCTCCTCTCCTTCCTATAGCCTGTGTACTGGCTGTCATGCAGTGCCTTCACAAGCCTACAATGTGAAAATAGCCTCAAAACAAATTGGGGTGTGCTGCACAATAAGAAGTTGAGTGTCTGGCACACAAATTACCCCCATATGTTGCCAAGTGCTGACAGGTAACTGTTGTCATCATGTGGGTGTGTGCGGGTGTGTGTGTGTTTGTGTGTGTGTGTGAGGGACACGCTCTGATTTCAAAGGTTAATGTGTGGCAGAAATAGAACATGAGTGGGTTTGATAATCACAGGCAAACAATGGACTGGTGATACAGCATGTCAGCTTGAAGATGCAACAGTGTTTGTATGTGTGTGAAAGACTGCAGAACAATTTGTTCAGGCAAATGGCTTTGTAAGTTTAATGTTTAATTACTTTGCAGACACACACTGGCTTGTGTTACTTTCCATATGGTCCAAAAAATCTATTATCAGACCCTTGGGAACTTGTATAATCAATCATAGAGAACATAAGCAAAATGATACCATTGTGTGTGAAATCAGTTTCAGTTGATTCATTTTGAAGTTTGAAGAGTCTGCTGGTTGATTCTGACACCACACAGAAATGAATGGAAAACAATGGCTGCGGGAAACAGTGGTGATTTCTAGAGTCTGCTGGGGCCCTAAGCGAAATGTAATAAATAATCTGACACCAATGAAAAATACACGAAATGTAATCTAATTTTATCATAAAATATAAATATGAAGAGTGTGAAAACCTTGAAATTTTCATAATACATATTCTTATGAACAATAAAAACCAAAATAAATAACTAAATAACTTCAGCGTTGTCACATTGTAAATAACCCACATTATAAGGCCAGTGCTCATCAACACATAAAGCCTCTCTGAGGAGGTTTCCCACCGTGTGTTGGGAACTCAGGGATTTTCTCACTATATTTGGTAACTTCTTCAGAGAAGCATTTTGCGACCTTCTGGACAGACCTTATTTCCTCTGCTTCTCGGTGAATGAGCTCTGATGTGGCTCTCTGGACTGACAATGTTCAGTGGGCGGGTCAGAGCAGCAGTCGACCAATCAGCAGCCAGACAGAGACGTGAATAGGCTGTGAATGGGTGTGCGTGACGACCAATTGTTTTTTTCTAAACGATTCAACTTTACCATCTGAGTTTGATTTTGTTGAGTTGACAACAGTGAATTTATTTCGGTGCTTTGTTTATAATACTTCTGTTACACAGTCTGAGCAACAGCCTGCACAAAACAGTCTCTTTTTAATATTAGAGTGTTAGATTTAGATGCACATTGAGGAGCTGCTTGATTAAAAATAGCTAATATCATAGGTAGTTCCAGTCAATTTAGTTTAATTTAATTATGCGTATGTTGTTCAGCTTTAGTGAAAATAGTTTTTAACACTGCTTCTGAGACGTTGTTGCAAATTGTCCAGGGAATGACATCAGGCCCCTTTAGGGAGGTTTTCTACTTAGATGTCAGTGCAAGTCGTCCATTGGTTGTTTAAGGGGGCTGTGGAGTTACGTTTGTCAGCCCTTGGGGGCCCCAAGCAGTTCCCTGCCTGGCCTGCTCTCAAGCTGCGTCTCTGGAAACATGAAAAGATATGGAACGCAGTTTGCAAATAGTCAACAATGCATTCAGAGACACTTGTGTCAAGGAAGTGACTATTTGCAGGAAATGGTTTTAGATTTGGGGAGGCGCGGTGGTTCAGTGGTTAGCACTGTCGCCTCAAAGAAAAGAAGGTTGCCTGGGGCCTTTCTGTGTGGAGTTTGCATGTTCTCCCTGTGCCTGTGTGGGTTCTCTCCGGATACTCCGGCTTCCCCCCACGATCCAAAAACACGTACACTAGTTATTAATTGGTGACTCTAAAGTGCCCATAGGTGTGAATGTGAGCGTGACTGGTTGTTTGTATCTATATGTCAGCCCTGTGATGGACTGGCGACCTGTCCAGGGTGTACCCTGATCTCGCCCAATGTCGGCTGGGATTGGCTCCAGCGCCCCGCGACCCTACAAGCGTAAGCAATATAGATAATGAAAAAAAGAAAGATGTTTCAGTTTCAGATCAATCCAGTCATGTGTCTCGCTATGGGAGTCATGGAGGACTGGAACCAAGAAGACTAAGTCTTCACAGTCTTTTGTATGTCTCTGGTACAAAAAACAAGATTACAGAGTTTATCTTATCTTCGAACATCCTCAGGAACATCCTTGATCACTGATGAAAGGTTTCATAACTAGTGAGTTACAAAAGAGAAAACAGGAAATAGATTGTCTACTCTGCAGTTGAATAGTTGCACAAAATGCTACGAATGAGGAATAACACAGACAGTTGTAGCGTTGAAATACAGAATTTAAGCTAGCAAAGACAATAAGGTCAGTAACACTGGTATTTCATTATCCATGTTGCTTTCACCCTGGAGTTTTCAAACTAAAACAGGGCCAGCAACATTTCCAAAACTCTCTGTTTTCAGAGCTCGAAAACTAGTGTGGATGTCAGGAGGAAACATGGGAACAGAGATGCATTTTAAAATGAAAAATAGTGTATATGTGAGCAGAGAGAGGAGGAGAGAAGCAAACAGATAAAGGGCTGAAACCAGCTGACACTGGGGTGAATGCAGATATGACGTGATGATGTCATGAATATGCTAATTAGATTACATCAACTAGTCACATTTACCCACTTTAAGAGCAGGATTAGCTTCTTTCCAATGAAAATTCATGTTCACAAACATAATGTCATCCAGATCATGTTTTTTAAGAATTAAATTAACAGGTAAATGTTTTTAATAAATGTATTAGCAAAACATTCATGTGTTTTTCCCAGAACATCTGCTCATGGATGATAAAGCTTTTTACAGTTGAGGTAAGTCAGGGACAGATTTTAGTCTTGTTTAAACACTGGAAAAAGTCAGTAATGATTTATTATGCAGCTCTGCAATTGTCTGTAATTAGTAATATTTTGCACAGGAAAGTGTGATGAGATGATATTCAGTTATTGCACTTTCAGCTCATTAGTTCCAGTCAGTGGCTGGTGTGATCCTGCCTTTTAGCCCATACACAGAAAGCCATTTGTGTAAAATGTAAAATTTGTCTGCAAGCATGCATACAGGTCAGCATATGTGGAATAAGGTTTCTAATAATAATCGAATAATGAATGAATATTTACTTGCGTTTAAATCAAAAAGTTCTTTAAAAGTTTCCAATTTTTGCTATAATTAGTCTGAACGACACAGTTCTCTATTCTTAGGAAATTACAGAGCAGGAAAATAAAGTGTTACCAAAAAGTCAACAGTGACATGAGACAGGACCTGATGACTTTTTCTATAATCAAATAAAATGACTCTTTTCTGAACATGAAATATTTCAATAGTTTTGATGGAACCACATGGCAGAAGGCATGAAGACTCTGCACCGCGACCCTACTGCTCGTGTGCATTATAAAAATGAGAGGTCGTCTGTCCAGCAGGTTATTATGACCCATTGTTACGTCTTGTTGCTAGACAACTAGTGGTCGTAGTAATTGTGATTAAGGGAAAAGTGCGGTGATGTAGTGTGAAGAGAGACAGAGTCAGTGTCAGGAGGAGGAGGTGGTGGATGGATGAATATGACACGAGAGAGCGGAGTTCGATTCCCATGTGAAAGTAGCTGTTTATGTTGTTTCTGTTATCCATGACCATTCGACAACGTTAACTACATTGTTTATATTGTAACCATGACAACATCATCTAATGCTGAGGAAGTGCTTATTTTAACCCAAATCACGATCTTTTCCTAAACCTAACCAAGCCATGACCGTTATTATAGTAACCATGGCAATGAAGGTAGGTATGCCGCTGTCTGTACAGTCCGCGTGTTTATTATTGTAACCACGACAACCAAGGCGTGGTATGGGCCGCTATAAGTGGCGCTATTTCAGGAGACGCTCCTAAGGGTCATATCAGAGGGTTCTTCAGGTTGGAGGTCTTGACAAAAACATATCACTTCCTGGAAAAAAAAAACTGCCAGTGTTACATAAACTATACAACAAGTTTCTTCCTACACACATTAGATAATCTCATGTAGTATAAAAACATACCATGACATGGGAAACTAACTTTTACTAACTTTTAATTTCTCTCAAGTGGAGTTTAGAAGTGAGACATACTCTTCCTGTGTGTGTGTGTGTGTGTGTGTGTGTGTGTGTGTGTGTGTCTTTGATCTACTTCCTATAGGACCAGCTCTAACTCACAGTATGTGACCGATCTGAAGCCAGTATGTGAGCCAGTGAAGATGCTACAGGCCACCAATACTTTGCATAAATAAGCTTGTGTGTGTGTGTGTGTTCCTGGCATGCCTGTGTGGGCAAATCCGTGCATGCTCCATTATCTCATCTTCTTCAAGTACCCCTTTGAGTGGGGTTCAGTCTTCATGCCACCCGCTCTTTTTGCCATGCATTATGCACTGTTCCACTACATATATTTATTTATTACTGTGTCTTTCAAGATCAAAACGAATGGAAAATAGGCTCCAGTGAGATAAATATTGCAGCAGAAGTGGGAGTCAGCTGAGGCCATCAGACGGGAGGTGTGTCTGAACAAAACAGATCGTATCAAGGTAGATTTTGTAGCTGCTTGTCAGAGGCTCCGCGGGTCATCAAGTGAGTGAGGTCTGAGAGCGGAGGGAGGCAGTCGAAGACGGGGAATGAGAAGTCTTGTGGAATTCATTAGAAACTCCGTTCAACCAGCTCCACTCTTTGCGCTCTTCCCTGTTGGCCTCTCGCCTTTCTTGTAGTTGCAGCCACCTCCATCCCCACATATATACAAGGTTACAAACTATCTACAGAACCTCCAGGCAAACAGGCAAATGCCTGGGGCCCCTAACAGTCAAATGCTCCCACAAGGCCCCTGCAAAGAGCTGAGGAACAAAAAGGCAGCCTCACAGAAGCACATTGAGATGGGCAGCCCGCTTAAGCCCTCTGTGAATATTCGTACCCAGATATGTGGGGTCCAAATGTTCGGACTTTTACTTCCATGTGGTCACTAAAAATTACACAATGCAACTTAATTTTACTCAAATCATATGAAATGCTTTGCTGTTCCAGAATCCAGATTGGCATAGTAACTCATTTACTGTTGTCTGTGCTAAAGGGGCATTTTATTTGGCCCCTCTGACCTATAATCACTGAGCCTGATCTGTGCACATCAATCACAGTCTGGTTTACAAATCAGAACAGGCTGCAACAGACAGTTAGGTCTGCAGAAAAGATTACAGTGCCAACCACTGTGTTCCTACACATCCTGAGTCAGGAATCTGGCAGGAAACATCATCAAAGAGCACTGATATAACCTGTTTCAAGTTATCATCTCTGGTGTGTGTTACAGAGATCTGTGCAGCAACACAACCAGACACTTCTTTACACATGCCTTCACTCTCATTAAGAGTTAAATCAGTCATGTGATGCAGAATCATGAAAAAACAATTCATGTGCAACAACCCTGCAATACTAAATCATCTCACTGCACTATTACCAGTGTACATATACATTATCCACCTTTCTAAGCACATAAAACTACATCTGTGTAGGGTACCTTGAACAGAATTTATTCCACCGCACCATGTACCATCTCCCACTAGTTCTGTAATCGAGAAGATCAGTGAAAAATCTGACCTGTCTATAGATAATATCTGTTCCCCAGTGTCTGTATATATTAATGTTCACTGAGAGTCTGAGATCATGGATCTCTGTCATTACACCTTTGCAAAAATGCCCTATCAAACTGAAGTAAAGACATTTTAGATGTGAGCCTTCCTTTTCCTGGAAATAAAAGCTAATGACAAAACCTACCTACATTTTGATAAAAGCTCACTACATAAAATATAATTAGTGCTATTTTTGTTTTGAGATAACAAAACCTGAAATATCTGTATAGAACCGAGACCAACCAGGCTCTGAATCTTTCTTCAAGTAGGGAGTCTTGTACTAACCATTGAGCTACCACACCAAGTAACCACTACTGCTGTGTTTTTGGCTTTGAGTGAAATGTTTTGCCAACTATTGGATGGACTGGTCCATTCCCCATCCCTCCACCAAGTTCGGTGCAATTCAGTTCAGCATTTTTTGCGTCATCTAGACACGGGTTGAAATATAACCTCCTTGGTGGAGGTAATAATGTCTGATATACTATTTTGGGCTGATTGGCACATAAATAATCTGCAGCATTATTGTTATCACTGGAACATGACAGGCTGAAAAAATGTAATGAATGCAAACAAAAGAAATTGGAGATTCAGTTCAGAGATGTTGAGAGAAGTTGAGAATTTTATCGTTGCAGCCACTAAAAGACAAAATCATGAAATAAGAGGTTTTTGTCATGAAACTTAAAATAAGTGTCGAAGCATACTGAAAGTGCTGAAATAGATATGTCCTTTGTATCCAGATAAGTGCCGTAGGAATGTTGTATTGTTGTAGGCCAGCCCTGAAGTGACGACATTTAACGTCCCCGACAACCTCTGTAGTCTCATTTAGACACTTGTTAGCAACCAGCCTTTTTTAACAGATGTAAAAGCTTAAAGAAATGAGGACTGGGGTATTTACTGACTGATTTTATGTTGTAGACTAAAACATAATAATATTTTGAACTTGTGTTAACCACAGACTTCGGGACGAGGGAACCGGAAGTGCTAAAATGCAACTCATTTCCAGAGTTTAGGACTCAGTCCTGCAGAACTCTGTAAGACCAAATAAGATAAATTATGCTAATTAATACAAGGCAGGTTACACTCTAAGTGTTAAGAATTAAGTTAAACAGCCTTGCACTGGATAATCCAATCCATGCTCAAATCAAATCAGTCTAGATTTTAAACCTTCACTCACCAAGCTGCTGCCACAAGTGAAGGAGTTCAAGTATCTGTGAGTCTTGTTGACCAGTGAGGGTAGAACAGAAGCTCGACAGATGGATTGATGAGGCACCAGCAGTACTGCCAACAATGTACCAGACTATTACGGTGAAGAAGGGTTTGCCAGCCGATCTATGTCCCACCGGTCAGGACCTGTGGGTCTCACTTGTAGAGAAAGGCTGATGAGTTCAGACATCCACGAGGAGCTCTATCTTCTGATCAGGATGCCTTCTGGATGCATTCCTTTTGACTTTTCCCAGATATGCTGAACTTGGAGAAGACCTGGAGGCAGACCCAGAGTGAAGAGTGAAGAGTTTACATAACGCTTGTAGACAGAGAACATCTTGGGAACCCCCCCAGGAGCAGACAGAGGAAATAGCTATGCATGCCTTGCTTAGCCTGCTGCCACCACGAGCTGAACTTGGATAAGTGGCTGAAAATGGATGGATTATCTTTTTTTTTGGGCTGCATAAATATATTTGAATCCTGTTCTCTGCGCTGTATATAAGCCTATTGAGAGTTACTGAACACCAGCATGGCTGCACAATTGCCCTCAAGAGCCAAATGTAACAATACTCATTTGAAACAAAATGCACTGTCTCTGCAGGCTGTTGACTATGAGCTGAGCAGCTGGCCCACATATAGTGTATACTTACTTTTTTCCATAGCATTAGTCACATTTTAAACATGTGACCCCTGAGTCTGAAAACAAATCAGTTTCCAAACTTACCACACATTCAGCAGACCTGCAGTGTTCAGGGACAGGGATTCAATATGTGTCACAAATCACTTTAAGAGGTCTTAATAAAGAGCACTTAATATGAAACATGAGATTTCATTCATTACTGACAAGTATGGCCGACTAATGCGAGCTACCTGCTATCTCACAACAGTGCTCTGTTATAATCAGGGTGGGTAAATGGCCTAGAAAAGCAACAAAGATTTATTATATCTCTGATGTAATAAATATTACATCTCTGGTGCAATAAATCATTATGGAAAACAAAGTGGTTCTGCTGCTCTCTAAACACTGCTGCCCGGGGAACAGTCCTCATTACTACAAATGTATATCTGTTCATTTTCCAGTAGCCGTCTGTAGGCTCATACGGGTCCAGTGCAGGAGTGGTCATCATTTTATTTAATTTTTTCCTTGACAGCTGATTAATGAGGAGATCTTCCAAAAGTCCAGTGTATAAAGATCACTGCTCATCAAACACTTTAGAGGCTTGATGCAGGTGCTGAGGCTGAGATTGTCTGAGACTGTTTATACACCGGCAATCACTTGAGGAGTGCTTGTCACTAATTTAGTCATGTTGCATGGACCCAAAAGCAGGAAATGAGGGCAGAGCAACTGAGGTATAAATTTATTTATATATATATCTATATTCAGAAATAAGGCCAGCAACAGGTGAGCACTCAGCAGGTTAATAGGCAGCTGAAGGAGGGGACTGCTGAGCGATTATGAATTTGATTTCCAGATGATGACTGATGGTATCAAGTTTGACCAAGTCTATTCCAGTCTGGGTCTGATAAGCCGGTAAAAATCATGTAGTGATTCAGCAGATTCAGCCGCTGCCAGATGTTCGCATAAAGATTCTTTTAAAACATATTTCTCATATTTACAACAGAAATCTATGACCGATGATGTGTCATGTTATGTTGTTAGTTATGTGTCACCCGAGGGAGACATACCGGTAAATAAACAGCTGTACACTGGGTTGTGCCGATGGACGATGATCTTGGTGATCGACGATCATCAGAACGATCGCTGACAGCTCATTTCATTGACAATATCAAGACAATATTTGTGTTGGAGGTTTCATGTGATTGACCCGGTCTTAAGCCACCACGCCATGATCTTGTCTGTTGTCAGTGTCTGATAGTTAACAGACTGATAATTGATGAACTTTAGCTCAGTCCCAGAGCAGGCTAACCGTTAGCTTCACCCACATTTCCTTTCATATGTGACGCTGATCCTTTCTGACGTAAATCGTGAAACATAAAGTGTAAACTGTTGTAGCTACGTGAGTAGACAGCGTCACAGAACGGTCGGTTACAGTGACGTCCAACTGCACTGTAAAACAGCCAATTCATATAATAATAGTAATTGAATTTACATATGAATTGATTTAATATTGAAACAAAAACATTACTCGTTAGTAGGCTTTGTTGTCACTCGCAGACAATTTGAGAAACACAAAATATGATTCTGATATGATGTGATATTTTAACACATTTACTCATGGACCACCAGGGGTCGCTAAGGCTGCATCCATGTATTGATTTATCATCATCATTGTTTGTAGCATTAAAGTAATATTAAATGAAATTTGTCCCCACCATGGTTTCATGTATACAACCAATGCTTGCAACACCGATTCACACACACACACACACACACACACACGCACGCACGCACACACACACACACACACAGACACACTGCGACCAGCTGATTGTCACTGAAGCGCTGCTTCTTGTGTGTAGGTGCTGCACTGTGGTTAGAGAGGAGGAGATCGACTGACAGAACATGTGACTTAGTTCAGTTTCTTATCCTGCTGCTTTTTAAGGTTGAAAAATAGAAATGTGGGACAGAGAGAGAGAGAGAGGGAGAGAGAAAGAGAGAGTGCTGAAAGCCATAAACAGCTGTTTATACGCGCCTCCTCCTGCTGATTTTGAGTGATTATTGTGAATGCTCTGATTATTAAATATAACTAATTAATGCTTTATTTGTGAGCATTAACATTACTAGACAATCCTCTGCACTTTTCCCTTGCTTTTTTGAAACTTTTCAGTTCAAAGTGCACTGCATATAAACAGTGCAAGGCGTTGTTTGCCATCCATGTTTGTTGTTGTAGGAAAACAAGTGATAATTGTCTTTCTCACAGGATTTGCTTGGTGGCTCATTGCCAGAACTCCAGTTGTTACTCACCAGTTTTTCAAACTGGTGGGAACATTCTTCACGTGTGTTTGGGTTTGTTCGGTTTCAGCTTGTCTTCAGATTGGTCCCAAAGAAATCTTCAATCATCAGCAAGTGGATGCTGTAGGCTGAGAGGCGCAGCAGACTATGTGGCCAATGTGTGCTGCTGTTGGAAGGGTGGCTGGGGACTAGCAGGAAGAGCTGAGGACTTCTGGGTAATGACAGTGTTTGGGATGTTGCTATTGTTGTGATACTCCTGATACAATACACAAGTGCTGCTGACCAAAGGTCTTTAACAACTACTGTCTGACGTTTCCCATTTGCATTAATCTCATATCCACAAAGCCAGATACAGTATGAGCGTGTTTGCATCCATCTTGGTTTTCCAAGGCACATGAAAATCAGATTAGACCCCATTCCTCTCCAGAGGGCAGCGGAAATTCACCTGAAGCTGTTTTGTAATTGATTTTTTTTTTTCGGTCAGAAGAAGAATGACAGTAACAGCAGTGTAGTAACAGTGTAGCTGGACTGTGGTTGCACTGATCAGGGAACAGCTCGGTTTGCACATGTTGATATTTTCACTATGCTTTCCTTAAGCATAATTTCAGTTTAGCTAAGGCTGCTATTATCACAGAGTACAGAGTGTGTGCGGCTATTTTTATACACAGCGGACTCACTAACGGAGTTACACTTGGGAGGAGTAAATATTAGCTATTTCATGTGTCATTAAGAGAAAGTTTCAATTATACCTTTTTAACATCTGGCTAGAATCCGTCTCAAACCCAAAGTGATTTGAACGACCAGATTCTCTTGAGCTTCTTGGATTCATTCACACTTAGATTTTTCAATTTGTCTGATCAGTGCAAGATGCATGAAGCGACTAAGAGTAAGTGGGGTCCTAGAAAGCATTCAGAATATGAATATGTAATTAAGGTGTTGGTTCAGACAGCTTGTTTGTGATTTGTGAGAAAGGTTTCATACTTCGCAGGAGAGCCGGTCTCATGCAACGTTGAAAACACATTGACAAGTGATCTCAGAGTTACCTGCTGTCACATTTGTGATTTCCCCTTGTACCCTGAGACATTTCATTTGAATGCTTATTGAAAGCGTTTTACCTGGGTGTCAAACACCTCAGGAGAGCTGTTGTAAAGTTTTGTGAGTATGACATGACACAATTTATGGGCTGTGAAAAGAGACTGTGGAAAACCTCAGAAGAATGAATCAAGGAAAGCCGTCTTAAAAGGGATTCCACGAGTTTGCGAGACACTTTTGTGCTGGGAATCGATACAATAGCTGAGGCATCTCTGTTGCAGCGATATAGCGGCTAACCTCCTATCAGCAGGGATTAATGAGGCTGCTTTGTTTCCTTGCTGTGCAGCCTGCCCTTTCACACCCTGCTGCGATCACACAGTGGCTCCAAAACTTTACAGCTGAATGAGGAGCACGCAATCCACAAGACACTCTAATGCATACCGTACACACTCGTGACATGCACTGACTCACAAACTCATGCAGGCTGCAGAAATGCATTAAAGCCGCTTTTCTTTCATCATCTGCCCTCAGCAGAACCTCCGCTTGACTCCTCATCATCTATAAATGAAACCATAGGAAGCCACATTTGATGCAGTGGGGCACACACTATCAAATGAAGGAACAGCCTGGAGCAAATTCATACAAATTATGAAATCTGAATAAATTGCAAGAGAAAGAATGATTCTGCACAAATTAGCCTTAAAAGCACACATTGAACTTTTTCACACTCCTCTATGCAATTCTAATTCATACTCAGATCAATAATTCTGGCTGAATTTAAGTGTCTCTCCACACTTTATATGTGCCATAGAAAAGAAAAAAACTGTACTGAATATGATGTTGATGGTTAATGTCTTTAAGAAAAGTTATAGCCATAGTTTGCATAGATAGTTTGGGGAAAATGAACCAATCGTAAGGCCACAAAATACCAATTAGATACAGTGTAGAGACAGAAAAACTAAGACTAAAATTTCAAAAGAGATGCTCCAAACTGCAACTAAAAGACTGTTTATTTAAAATAGTAAAGCTGGTGTTATTATACATTATTCGTATCGACAAATTCAGTTTCTTAAAAAAAAAAAGAAAAAAGGAAAAGCTTTTTTAGCAAATGCAAACCACAGAGGAGGGAATAGTGTATTTGATGGGGACTATTTTCAGCAGCGCATTAATCGACATTTGGTGCTCGAGTGAGTATTTGGGGCAGCAGGATGATGTGTGTGTGGGACTGAGTCAAAATAAGATACAGTGTGTGTGTGTGTGTATGTGTGTGTGTGTGTGCGCTCACGGTAATGAAGGAACATGTCACCCAGTGTAACAATGTGACTCACTGATGTGTTTTGAATAGTCTTTGGACAGCAGTAGAGCTCTATGGTGCAGAGGAATACGATAAAACGGGCTTTGGACAGACACACAATATCACATACCTGCCAACAGTCCCGGTTTTCCCGGGAGTCTGCATGGCACTTAACCTTTATTATATTTATAAGTAATTTTCACACATGGATCCATCATACGTTTTGCATGTTTATCTGATATTTTCCAAGTTGCCAGATTGTGGATGAAACGCAGTCTAGACCCACGATCCAGGCACATCCATACATTTTTAACCATCTGTTCCTACAACCTGGCAACCCACAACCCCATTCAAGTGGTGTTCGCAGGACATTAAGAAATTAAGAATTTTAACAAAACTTGATAATTTTATGTTCATGTTGTGTTTATCTAATGATAAATTTAGAAATTTTAATTAATCTTGTTACTGTTTATATATAATAATCTGTAATAAACATGTATATCATTTATATATTTACTTTAAACCTCCACCCTGAAAAAAAAAACATTTGAATTGCTGCGCACTCCCATTGTCGTCATTTTTTATTCTACAACGTAAAAATGTATCATAAAATACCCCAGTTCTGATTTCTTTAAGCTCTTACATCTGTTAAAAAAGGTCGTTTGCTAACAAGTGTCTTAATGAGACTACAGAGGCTGTCGAGGACGTTAAACGTCATCATGTTGAACATGAAAACCGATTGACTCACCTGTCCACCTTTACTGCCTCGTTGTGTGGAAAGGCTTCTGTAGAAGAGGTCAGAGCTGAATCAAAAACTACAAGTGGAGGTTTAGTGGTGGTGACGTTGAAGTCATGTGACCGTGGTGTCATTGGTTTATAGCCTAACATTAGCTTCTTTCTTATGCTGATTGTATTGAGGCTTCAAACATAATAAAGTGGAGTTCATTAGTGAAAATGATCCTGCTGAACCAAACCTGTCAGGATCATAAACTGTTGTTTGTCACACAGTTCATTTTCTGTAATAATCCAAAAGTCAATGTAAAAATCCCATTGGCTTTTTGTTGAGGGAACGAGGGTGATGCTAACATCTGGTTTGGCCTACTCTGCCTCCTTGTGGCCAAAAACAAACAGGTTTAGATAGCATGTTAACATGTTAATGTTTACATTGTGATGTCAACATAAATGTATGAGGCTCAGCCATTAGTTTTCATCATTATGTCATCAAGTGCAAGTGGACAGTTTGACTTACTGGTCCTCACACTACTGAAGTCATTATGGGATTCATTGTCTGGGCACCGGGAGTGTCTGTACCACATTCCAATAGGCGTCCTCTAGATAATATCACTGTGAACCAAAGTATTGGACCAACAGAAGCATGGATGACCAGCATCGCCCCAGAGCTTCACCACTATACTGTAGCTATAAATGAATTTACACATAAATGTCATGTAAAGTCCAATTAGTTATTCCTATTCTGAAATTATAAATCGATCATTCTATTATTAAATGTCTGATTTAAATGTGAACTAAATCAATCACTGCATACGTGGCAATTAGGATCTGCTCTGTCTGTAAGATCAAAGCTGAACCTGTACAGATTGTGTATTACATAGCACCAGTCGTTGTCTTCTGACAGGTTCTGCAAATCAGTCACAGGTAATGTTTTCTTGCTGTCACAGCTTCACTTTCTGAGCGAACGTATGAATTCTGCCTACTTCCTGTCACACATACATTTCAGTCAGTGACATTTATGTCAAGTGAATGACCGTCGATGGTTATACATTTAGATGTGATGCAGAAAAGATTCAGCTCTGAGGGGGCCCTGAAAAATACCTGAGCAGTGACAAGAGTTGTGCTGTGATGTCTAACCTCCACTTTAAGAAAACACATATATACATGAATATCAGAGCCCTGCACTGACTGGTAGCCTTCACTCTGTGTTTTTTAGCATTTCTCTTTTAGCATCTTTAGCATTTATTAACATAGAGACAACATCAGTCATTATAATGTGACGAAGAATAATGTCGTCTCTGATACAGCTTTTCACTAGGGCTGGGTGATATCACAATATTTATAGGCTATATCATGATACACAATAGTCGATATTTTGAAATCTTCTCCAAAGCACTTCATAAATGAGCGATTTAACCCTTTGATGCAAAAAGAGACGCATCGCTGCTGCATTGTGTGATATAGAGCAGTGGTTCACCATCTGTCTCATGACTCTTTCCTTTCAATTCTTCGTGTTGCTAACCAGCTTTCCATGATTCTCCGGTTTTTACCATGGATGTAATCTTTTATTGTGCAGTCAGACGGAGATAGCAAACAAGTATACAATATGGTCCGGCCGGCAACAACATAAAAGTTCTTGTCATTGGCTTATCACAGTTATGGACCTTTTTATAAGAGAAAAAAAAATTATGGTTTTAAAGATCATTTCTTTTTAAAACATTTAAAAAACATTGTTTGTATATTTTTATTATTTTTTATTATTTTTCTTTTATAATTTAATCTTTTCAAGATTAAATTATTCTAATCCTTCATTTTGCAAATGATTTGTAAACCCACTTGCAATACCTCTGCGGCCCACCAGTAGGCCCCGGCCCACAGTCTGGGAAACACTGATCTAGAGATTTGGCACTTTAACCACTGTAGCAACTGACTGTGGAGACAATGGAGACCACGTGTACTATACAGTCATAGCAGTGACCCAATGTTTTACTGTTGGTGCTTCACTTCTTTCTTTCTTTCTGTCCAGTTTAAATACAAAAACACACACACATCACACCTACGTCACACACACGCAGCCAGGAGAGTTTTCTGGATGGGCGGGGGAGTGAATCTGTAAGAGAGCGAGACAGCCAGGGGAGAGAGGGAGAGGAGTGAAACACTAAAGCGAATTTCATGACGCCGTATTAAAACAATTACGTGATATTTGTACTCGATGTTTGCGATATAATCATTTACTACAACAAGCTGCGATCCATCCAGTATATTCATTATATCGTCCAGTGTTGGGGCTGATCTGGGTATATCTTCATGGAATTAGCTATTGTTAATTTATACATATATACAGTGGGGATATTACGTTGACTTACATTAATTTCCTGGAGAATTACTCTAACCTTAGGCATAGCTGCTACTTACCAAACCTCCACCCCTTAACTTAAACTTAAACCTAACTTAAACCTATCCTTACCCTAACCTTAAAACATGTCTTCCTCATGAGGACAAAACGCAAGTCCCCGTAACGTAAATCATCAAATCCCCATAATGTGACTTTGTGATTTAGGTCCCCACAACATTAGTAAAACCAGACCCCAATATGCTCAATATTGATTGACTCAAATCAGCATCAAGACAGTTCCAGTTCCTACTCTGCCTCACCTTGTTGTCACGTCTTGGTGATTAGTTTCTGTGCAGAGGTTGGAACATCTGTAGTCGCTGTCAAAAATCTAAATGTCTGATGCAAATATGTGACATAACAGACATTAAGTTGTGGAGATTTTGTTGTTTTGTGTTTTGCATGGTTTCAGTTATTGACTTGTTTTGTGTGTTTTATCTCCCTCTTTCACCCTAGTAACTAGGACTTCATTTCTGGCACACTGACTCACCTACTGTGAACTGATTTAGTTACCTTACCTAAAACCATACTGAGGGTGTGATGACAATAGACCTTTTGGGTATGGGGTAACCTCTCAGAATCAGAGTCAGGAATAAATATCTGGAAGAGAAGTCCAGGTGTATTTGCTGCCATGGCTGACAGATGTGTGCAGGGTTGCAGGTGTTGCCAGGGCCGGCTGGGCTAAATAGGCTGTTGAATTGAACAGCAACAAAGCACACTCTGAACAGAGAGATGATGGGGAAGTCGAGAACAACAGACACTGGGATAGGGCAGAAGCCTTGGCTGGGTATTGTGAATGCTCAGTCTGTCATAGTCAGTACTCTGCAGCAGGAGTGGAGTGGCAGACGGGAAATGGGCTGGGTGTTTTTCGGTCGCCGTGTTTGAACGTGATCTGTTCCCAGACACTGGGAGACTCTGGGCACACTGAAGAGAAGCGGTCGGATGCTGTGGAGAGAGAGCAGAGATGATAATAAGAGAAGGCTGGAGCTTCGGGACAATGGTGGATGGACACTGGAGGTGGCTGGGACTTGGAGTGAATTCAGAAATGTAGGATGATATACAGTAATAGTATATTTATCTATGGTTTATTGATACTTAAATAAAAACTTAACACCAGGCTGAAATCAGTGTTTCACCACCTCTGTGTTTGAAAGTATGGCTGCAGCTTGCATCAAAATATTCCCTCTTATTTTTAATAAAATAAAAAAAACTGCCTCTCTCAATCTATCCTTGACCATTAACAAATGGAGAAAAAGAAATGCAGACAATCAAACCCTAAACCTAATCCTAAACATGTAGCATTTACATTTTCAGTAGCCACACTGATGAATCTGTCTGCTGGTATCGGCCGTGGATCGACTGCATCTAGATTTGAAGAATTTTCTGATTTCCTCAGACACATAAAGACGAACACAGTATCCAGGTACCACAATGATGTCATTACAAATAACCTTAGAGATGATTTTTACTATCAGTACTGGTGATGTATTTGTCAAAATACTGCATAACCAGATTAGCCCACAGAGCACTCTAGGCTCCTTCAGACTCAGTAATTACAGAGCCATTTCAAACCTTATGTTCTGGAAAAAAAAAAAGACTTTCTAACAGCTGACTCAAAGTCAGACCTTTGCTCTCCACTTTGACTCGCACCACAAGGCGTCAATTCTTGGACCAGTCTTCTTTATACTCCTCACTTTTTCACTTTTAATTGGAAATGATGATAATTACAAGCTGATGATGTAGAGCGTATTATGCTTAACTGCCATCCTTTCAGGGAAACCGCAGGTGATTGTAACACTTGTTGTCTCAGAAACTATAACTCACACAACTGTTGTGATAGAGCTCTCGAATGTTGACACAAAATACCTTTATTTGCCTATTAGAAATACAAATGTTTCCAACTTCTTCAACTATATCACAGAATTCATTAATTTATGTCAAATACAAGGAGTTCCATTGTTACCCACTACGGGGGTAAGTTGTAACAATAAGAGTGAAGGATTGAAAATTGTGACCACACCACACAAAATATGCTTCTCAACTTTAGAGGAACTTTCCTCCAGCACATGTGCACTAGGCTGAATTGAGATCAGTGTCATTGTGTTTGTGTTTGCCCTTGACAGTGATGCTGATCCTTTTAACTGTGGAGGAGCTTTCTTATCAGCTATGCAGTGAACACAAAAGTGTGTGTGTATGTGTGTGTGTGTGTGTGTGTTATCCATTCAATCAGAGTCGCAGTGGTGACAGATGTATGTAAATCTTGCAATTTACACATCTGATCCATTTTCCTTTGGGTTTGGAATTACCAAAGGATTCCCTGCACACAACGCAGAAATCTTCTCTTGCTGAGGTGTCTGAATCATCATTCTTGTCCTTACTAGATCTCTCTTTGGGTGACTTTCTTTTTGCTTTCACTCTTACAAAAATAGCCCTTTTCATGTTGTTTTTGTTATCCCACTTCTTTTCTTCTTCCTCCAAGGCTTGCTTAACCGGTGTATCTCTATAGATATCTGACTGCCTCCCCCTCCTTGTAGTACCAGTGGTCTTTACTTGGTCCTGCTTTGGGAAATGGTCTTACAGGGCAGGAACTGAACATTTTAGTAGACGACTCAGCTGAAGTAGATGAGGAAGCTGCGGAGGACATCTGAGGAAGGATGGAGGCTGCAGAGGAGTCTTGCTAAGAAGCTGCAGAAACCATTGAAGGTGGGTCTGGCCGGTCAGTGACTTGGAAAGGTGCAAAGTCATGCTCCTGAAAAACATCTGGGTTGAATGGCCAAATGCCTGTGGATCTGAAACCAGCCTGGGTGATGAAGCTTTGGCCAGAGCTGTCCTCACAAGACAGGGCACAGCATACATGGTCATTGTCTTGGCACAGTCGAGCATCTCCATCTTCTTCATTGGACGTTCTTGAAGTTTGTGTGA
Organism: Seriola dumerili; assembly: GCF_002260705.1. Classification (NCBI taxonomy): domain Eukaryota; kingdom Metazoa; phylum Chordata; class Actinopteri; order Carangiformes; family Carangidae; genus Seriola; species Seriola dumerili. The sequence goes on along the minus strand of NW_019174471.1, from coordinate 721,779 downwards.
GCGATGTGGGGCAGGGAAAGCAGCGCAATCCCATTTTCCTTTCAGTAATTATCTGCTTTCACTGAAAAGTGTGAGCTGTGGTTGTCAAGCAGAAGTAACACTTTCTCCTCTGGTCTGACCTTTGTGTGCTCCAGGAGCAAGAGAAAATCATTTCCCTCCATCCTGCCTGAACCACTACCACTCCCAGCCACACCAGGTGGTCCAAGGTGCACGAAGAAATCCCTGTACTTCTTGGCGGGAAAAGAAAGAAAGGTGGCAACCAAAGCACCTCTCTCAGTAGAAACCATTGATCCAACCTGTTTGACTCCCCAGCATGTAACTACCTGGTCACGTGTCTCGATGGTGGAAAAATCAGTCTCATTCATACTCTATATATTGCACCTCCACAATAACCCACATTGGGCAGCTGTCTGATCCTTGTTTGCTAACATTAGAGCATCCTTTGGTGACCAACCTTACTGCCTTTCCCTGTCTCGCCTCATCTGATGCAGATTGAAGCACAGTTTTTCTCACCCACTGTCTGGGAGAGAGAGAGGGGATGATACGCAGCAAAGGGCCGAGTGTTGGACTCAAACCCATGGCCGCTGCGGCCCGGACCTAGCCCACGTGGCACACGCACCAGCAAGTGAGCCACGGAGGCGCCCCGACTCGATCCTTTCTTACCTGAAAGTCAGTGTTTACATGCAAGGTCAGGAAGTGGACATACATGAAATTGATCACATGATTCTTCAGTCATCCTTCATTGGTGAAAATAGTACAGTTACAACCATCCCTGGTCTCCCCTGTTACTGTGCTTCAGTTTTGTATTCATGTCGTTCAGATTGACAGGGAAGTATCTCGTCAAGCTAAAGTCACATTATTGGGTCTCGTCCACTATTATTGGCATATTCTTAACTTTAAGTCTCTTGTGAGGTTTTTAGTGAAGTATAATCATCATTATTAAACCGCTTTAAACTTAAGTGTCGGCTCAGATATGTCAGTCATATTCCAGTGACTCTTTTCTCTAATTTGGTCATGAGTTAGCAATCTATTAGTGTTGTCAACTCAGTAGTTTTACCTGGCAGTTGGTGGGTGTAACAACTCATCTCTATGTAGTAGCTAGATTTTATCCTGCAGTCTCTTCACTTACAGTTCTTCACTTCATATTTCTTACAGTGATCGTATGGGTTATTTGACATGGGGCCAAAACTGGCGCGTTCTATACTCTGCAGATCAGCTTCTTTACCCGTGCTCACGCTGCTTCTCTAAACTGGGAGCTGATCTGAATCCACTGCAGGTAACACACCGACACTAGATAAGTACCTCACACAACACATCTAATAACCCAAACTGTCACTTTAATGTTAAACTGGGCTAATTGTGAACTCCCAAACATGAGTTCTTTTCTGTATGTTCCCTTTTCCTATTTTACTTATAATATATATCCTTCAGCTAATGTAAGACTAAATGCACACATTCCTGTCTGGTCTTTTCTGGTCTACACTTTTCTAATAAGTCATTTCATCCAGTAGTTTGGATGGAAGGATCCATTAGGGCCTTTCCTTTCAGTTGATTAAATCCCTGCGCTCTCGGGATCTGGCCTGAGGACGCAGCTGCCTATGGGCTCAGAGAACATTAAATTTCTCTCTTGACACCACATCATCCAAGTCTCTCAGGAATCCCTGCTCTTACCGGTCATGTATCCTCTTTCACCAATGTGTGACAGGCAGCAGTAACACAGTTTCCTGAAGTGCTGTGTTTTCAATGAACAAGATGTTGTGACTGTTGTGGCCTTTTTCCTAATAAATAAATTAATTAATGAATAAATTCATTAGTTAATAAAAGGTTGCGGATGTAGACTGGCATTTGTTTAAATCAATGCTTGACATCTTTAAATAAACAGTCAGGTATAACATACTGTAGCTCATTGCAACAAAGTCGATAGAAGAAAATTAGAAAATATGTCATGTCCTATTTATACATATCTATTTTCCATTAAATGTCATGTATCTTACACATGCATTTATATTTTTAGCACTTATGATAAAGACAAGACGTATTATTATTCAAACCAGACTTGAAGCCAAGAAATATTGATTTACATCGATTCTTTAGGAAGACTTTTTTGTCCAAAGCAGCCCACATACAGTATGATGTAGAGTAAAGGACAGGTCTTTGAGAGCAGGTGCCTCAGTATTCAGTCACAGTGACAAAAAGCTGAGTGACGTGAGCTGTCTTTAGCTGGTTGAAGCCCAGATGTGCAGTTGCATTTTAGACCCTTTACAGAGGTCTTACAGTGCACGCTGGCAGCCCTGTTATAAGGGTCTCATACAAGTCAAGGCCAGAGATGCCCAGTGCCTGTGTGATAAGTCGAGTGGCAGATAAGACCTCATCTTTCTGATGTGTTATACTGCAAAGTTACAAGATGCAACATGAGGCAGAGCTGAGCTGGATGATAAATGGCCATGAAACCAAACCTTCCCCAAGTTGTTGGCTGAGCACTTTGTTCCACTATGGACTTGACAGCTGTGTATCTGAGTGTTATTATTTTTTTCTTTTGAATTTGTGAAAACAGAGAGAACTACTTGAAAAAAAGACCTTCAGAGAAAAGTACCAAGGAAAAGGTGTACACAATGAACACAAAGCACTGTAGATGTATAGTACCGGCTGCACAATTGCTTCATTTCATGAACTGCACTTTGACATTTCGACAAACAATGAATATGTCACAGAAATTAGGAGTCAAGTGAAAAGAGACATTTGCCAAGTCCTCTCAGAAACAAAGTATGGAGTGATTATCAGTCTGGTTTTTGACCTTTGAATTAGAAATTCTTCTGAAGTTGTCTTCGTGCAAATGTTCAGACAGCAGAGCTTTCAGGTGGACTTAGACAATCTTTTTTTATTCCATACATTCTTCTCCCTTGTCAAACTCTATAACATCACAGTGCAACTTAACCACTAGCAGTTCACCCAGAGATTTGGATGTGTTGGATGTGTAATGCTAGTAGCACTAATAGCCTGGAGCTTCTAGCCTCAAGCAGAGACGAGGATCGGGATACAGAGCTCGGATAGGCTCCCTTCTTTCTAACTCCACACCTCCAGATGTTGTTCATCGTCAGACTTGTACTCAGCAGACCTGGCTGGTGTTGACTCAAGTGACATCACTTGAGGACATTTATCAGACTTCACACAGCTCCCCCCTGGAATCACAAAGAGGCTTTATATGACTTTTTTCAGGCACAGTGCATCAGGCCTCTTGTATAGATCATGAGGTCTTTACAGTTAGAATAACCAAGTAAGAATAACAACAGGAACAGCTACAGAAAACCTTTCTGAGATGTTTTCCTCTACAAGAATGACTTGAAAAAAATGTAAAAAAAAAAAAAAAAAAAATTCATATGCTCAGTATAAAAGCAGATTGTTAAAGGCATGACCAGTAACTTGGCATGATGTGCCCTCATTTTCAAATTTCACCCTGAGCAGGGTCGGATTTTGAGCACGAGAGCTGATCTATGACTTAGATCCTTCAGTTTCAATAACTGCTGTTCTCTATTCATTATTTCTCATTTGTAATGTTACTTTGAGACCTGGCACTTTGTGACCTGGGATTGTTATCAAGGCTCTCACAAACACCAGTGAACAGACACTGTAGGACAAAAACAAGACATTTAGTTCTCATCTGTGGCAGATAGCTCAACACTTGGGCCTGGTGATAACTGCTACATCCAGACCTTCACTAGATAATCAGGCCTGATGAACAGTCACCTCAACCTCAGCAACTCTAAACAACATCCATGACTATGTGCTGGCACACGCGCTACAAATCTGTTGGATTCGATCTGATATGAAAAACCATCCGAACCCAAAAAAGAAGGACCCAGTCCAAAGGAAAAACCAAGCACAGTCAGATCTGATCCAAATAGACCTGAGGATAGTTAGACCAGATCCATGTGCAATCTACCTCAGCAGCTCAACAAGACCCAGCTGGACCCAATCAGATTGAGATTAATTTGGGTATTAGTGTCTCTTATTCACACACACACTGACAGCCTCTCTGCTAGGAGAGAACTTAAAGTTCTTGCATATCAAAAGTCTTAGTGACGGGTCTGTAGGATCTGTGTACCCTCACAGCGAGCAAGGGGTTACAGCCCATGTTCAAATCCCCCACTTCATCATACTCCCCACTCTTATGTTGCATCTTTTATATATATGGTCTGAGCAGAGTTTGGAGATGTACTTACTCTTTAAAAACAGCCTTGTCTGATCTTCACTCCCCAAGGGAGGATATCTGCAAGGTCTACATTTTATAGAGGTCTTCCCCTCTACACATTGATTTTTTATCCACAGGATCAACACCGAAGACTTTTGAAATATTAAACCAAACATCATATGTGTTGCATTACTCACTGTGTACCATCCCTGACTAAAACATATTTACCACTGCAACCTGAAGTAGAGCCACATAAACATCGTTGAGTGCCCAGCTCTGCTACTATCGCCAGTGTCAAGCTGTTCTGTACATAAACTTATATTTTATTCAAGAGCTGGGAATTCTTATACATTTAGCCTCATACTGGAGTCTCCTGGGTATTATTCCCTGGTTCTCTGGAAGCTGCATTTGTGACTACATGTAAACCCTGACCAATCCCTTTCTTCCTGAATAAACTAATGGCTACAACTACAGCTCCCAACAGCCCCCCAGCATCCACAGGGTGACTGTGGCTTTCCAGCTTTCCTGTTCTACCTCAGCTACTTAGTATATCTGAGCTTTTTTTCCTCTGATATGCCTCATCTGCTGCATTCCCTTGGTACTGTTGTGCAAAGTAAGTGAGAGTGTTTAACCACAAGGTCACGGCTAGAGGGCTGCAAGGGGACTGGAATCTCCTGGGAGCCAACACAGATGTTGTTGATGTTGGATGTAGTCAGTGTCCACAAATATCGAGGGAGAGAAGGTGCTTAGCATCATCATCACAGTTCAAATATGAATTTTTATCCTTTCAAAAAGTCTTTGTCGTCATGTAAACAACCAGACTTTTTTAATTTTAAAAGACACCCAATTCTGTAAATCTAAATCTATATCTTTTCTGCCAAAAGGAATTGTGTAGTTAAATATTAGATTATTCTTTATAGTCATAGGGAATTTCTGTAACTGGATTATTTAAAGTGTTATCAAAGTGTTGATCCATAAGAATATATATTTGTGGTTCTTAGTACCAAAAACCATCTCAGCCAATCAGAAGTCAGGCTCTGAGCCTCTCCTCTGATTGACTGATCTAATAAAAATATTGTAGATTTCAGGTTACGGAATTCCTGACGGCTCATTTCAAAGGTCCCATATTAAATAAAGTGATATTTCCATGTGTAGTGTGATTATAGATCAGCTCTAGCTTCTATATTAATACTGTGAAAGTATCAAAGCCTCAGTCCACAGAGAAATGCACACAGCCTGTATTCAGAAACTGAGCCTTAAAACCAGCCGTCAGGACTTCTGCAACTTTGTGATGTCACAACAAAGAGAGGCTCAGAGCCTCCTCTCTTCTGATTGGCTCACCGACCTGTTGTTACTAGAGCTCCAGAGAGAAGCCTGAGAGAGGAGATGTAAAACTACACTGAGATGGTTTTTGGTTCTTAAAGCCACAAATATATCTTCTTATGGATCAACACTGAAGAGGAAAATATTGGACTTTGATACTTTAGTATTTATATAGAACCTACACCTGCTTTATAATCAAAGAACACATCTCACTGTCTACAATATGGGACCTTTTAATAAAAAAAAAAATTTTCAGACCTATAGATATCTTCTCTTTTCTCCATATATCTGTGATACAGACATTTTTCACGTTTACAATTATCATTCACCCTCCCTGCTTTTTACTGTGTCAGGAAGAGATTGCATATAAGTCATAAGGAGCAGAGTCATACAGAACTGGTTGGAGTACACACTAAACTAACACTTATTAATTCTTCAAATTCTTCTTCTTCTTATGTCTGGCAAAGATACTGAGTCTTTTAACTGGTCATTGTATCTACGATGGCCTTTTATACTGTTATACACTCTTCATAATGGCTGTCTGACCCATGATGCACCCTTTCATATGAGACAGCTGTGACAGGTTAAACTGTGGTTGTCACTGTTGTTGTCACAGAGAGACTTCATTCATGTCACTGATTAAACAGAAAATGACCCTGAGTAATTACTAAATAAATGTTAAGTTTGAGCTCACCTGTCTCCTTGTGTCCATACACACTCACTCTCTCCCTCATTTAAACGTCAATCATTCATTTCCAGTCCTGATTGAAATGATAGTTTACTAATGCAGCACGTCCAAGTCAGGGGGGAGGGTCGTCCGCCTGCGTTGGAGACTGTGTTAGTCAGAATTGGTCATACATGATCACATGTTCTCGTGGTGTAGATGGATTTGAAATGAGACATTGGAACAGTTGGTGTGTGTGTGTGTGTGTGACTTTGTCTCTGGTTTTGTGTTACATCCTTATGATAAAAAGTCAAATCAGTGGAGATAACAGGCGGCAGTTCAGTAAAGTTTGCAAAGTGTTTTATAGGTCTGTAAACTTATCATGAAAATTTGTGACCTGCTTTAGAGCGCGGTACAAAGAGACACAAAGGAAAAGTTATAGCCTCTTTTACTGGGATGAGTTCAGCTTGAGAAACATTTATATTATTGAAATGTGAAGGGCTGACTCGAACAGAACTGTTGCTCCACTGCTGTTATCTAACCATGTTTCAGTTAAAAGCATGAAATCCAGATTGTATGGAGTAATAAGATCATTAACTAAAAATGACTTGTTGGAGGGGGATCTGATATTGAGCAGAGCTTTGTAGGATTAATGGAAGTCCCCAGAGCGGTCTGACTTTGACAGAACAGATAACAGGTTAGGCAGCTTTGGAGCTTCACTTGAGAGCATCTCTCATATTACTGTATTACCCATCAGAGCAGGAACAGAAAAAGCTACAGGCACACTGAGTCCCAGCTTGTTCTGGAAACACTCACGAGTGCCATTCTCAAGGCTGCGAGGACCAAAGACACCATCGCTGTGGGCTCGGTGCCATTTGTGAATGCTACAATCAGCTGCACTGACCGGACTTGCTGAGTTTTGTAGAGAGTTTAGAGATGAAGGACAATTTTGTTACGAGCAGAGCGAGGAGGTCAAGGGCAGGGATGTGGATGGATAATGTATGCCTGCAGTAAAGACATGTGTCACAGGGGGCCAGTGGCTCACAGCCAACAGCCTGATGCCAAGGGAGCGGTTTGTGCAGGGGGGGTAGGTTTGGTTGCAGAAATGGTATATATGACTATTACACTGTATATATCCTGCTACACCAACAGGAAACGTATCAGTGCCTTGCCATTAAATGGGTTCCTGCATTACTTCTCAGTCCTCTGATGCGATCATCTATTTCCACATTCATTTATGTCTTTTCTTTGATATGTTAAGAGTCTGTCTTCATTATTTGCTCAGGAGGTGTTTCGGGCTTTCATTGTAATGACAACACGGACAAAGCCTCATCCAGCTTGGCTGACATGTCAGCCACTGGCACAGAAAGGTTGCATATGGATGGATCATTCTTAACACTGCCACTGACTGACACAGCGGCTGACAGCTGCCTCTGATGTATGGACACCCCACTACCCCTGTTACTGGAGCTGACACACTTTTGTCAAAGCTTTTTTTTCTCTATAAAGGGCAAGATTGATTGCAGGCATTCAGATTTTCTCTCTTCCCTTGCCTGTGTGTGTGTGTGTGTGCGTGTGTGTGTGTGGGCATTGCTTCACTATACATAACTTAACTGTCACTATAAATACTGAAACTAAGATTGCTGAAACTCCTTGGTTTTTATCTCATCAATGTTGGCACATAGAAATAGTGATGTCGATCCATCTGTTCATCCAAAGTTTTGGCCCAGATTTACACATTTTGACAAGGACTGGAGAGATTTTTATGAAATTGTTGTGAGCAGATTGGACGATAACCTCAGGGCATGTGTCCTTAAAGCTTTTCTTCTTCTGAGCGCCATCGTCTTTTTTCAGTTGTCAACAAAGAGGAGAGCACGTATGCAGCGGCTTGGAGAAAAGACATTGCTCCCTGCGTCTTCTTTCAGACCATTCCACCTTTTTGCACTCCGAGTTCTCTGGACCTTTCAGACAGGTGCTGGTGTCAGGCAACCAGTCAGATGTGGGGCGACTCGTCACCCTTGTAACCAAGAAAATGGAGGAGAAGCTGTTTCTTTATATTCGGAGCTTTATGATATGTCGGCGTGAAACGACCACAACAGAGACAGAAAAGCCTGATTGTGGGAGGAGATCAGCTGGACACTGAGTGGCAATGGTGATATGTTGTCAAGATATTGTTGCTATAGCAATAAACCCCACATGCAGCGCTGTTTTGGGATGACGTGTTTGCCAGCACCGTATACACTCATGCCCTTAATCCCAAAAACGGTCCATACCGAGAGTCTGAGTCGTGACTTTGGACTAAATGAATCAAATTTACTTCACTTGCGGTTGTGTTGATTCTGCCATGATCCATTTTCAATTCAGTTCAATTCAACAGGCTTTACTTGCATGACATTTTCAATGTGTTGCCAAAGCACAATTACAATCATTCAATGGAATGTAAATAAAAGTCAATAACAATATTAATATAATTAAATACAATATTATTGTTAATATAATAAATAAAGAAAAAGGAGACGTGGTGGTAAATACGTTTGGTTTAGATATAGCCACAGGAAGGAAGTGACATATTTAGCAGCCAACACTGAACATTCTTTCTTCTCCCCCAGAATGATGGGTCATTTCTCCCTGTCTGGTAAAGTTTTAAATCCGGGGCATTATTTATTGATTTATTTTCATTTTGGGAAGCCTTCCTCCCTAATATTTCTTGTTTTTATATATTATATATGTGTGCTACTATGATCATTTACAGATAAAGTCTCAGAACAGCAACTCAGACATCCAGACAGGTGAGCTGCAGACTCTCAGGTGGTTAATAAATAAACACAGGGTGAAGTCGCCGTGGCTCTGCCCTGTGGCAGCGTTTTATTAACTGCTATTTACTTTCCACTCGTGTAGACTTGAGTCAGACTGAAGAGTTACAGAATCTCAGGAGAAGTCTGAAGGTGCTTTAAAGCAGACAGCTGGTTCAAACACTGAGTTATAATCCATTTATTTTCTTGCAACATTAATGTTCACGTGATAATTTAAGTTTTTATTATTGATTACAGAATCAGATGAATATTGATCAAATAACATGTAAATAAGTCCTGTTTTTGGAAGGTTATTGTATAAACACACAGATGTTTTACAGAGTCAAGATATTCATGTATGTTTATGTGCATGCACGAGAGAAGTTACAGAGCAAGGTCACACAAACGCATACAGTACGTGCATTTTGGCTGTCTGCCACAATATACTGGAGCTGATGCCTACATTTCAAAATAAAAGCCAGTGTAGTTGGTGATCATTATACTGGCAGATAATTTCCATCGATATTAAAAATGATTCATAGTAACAAAGAGCAAAAACCTCCACATCCCCTAAAACACTGAGGTCATGACCCCAGCGGAGGATCTGGACCCTGTGACAGTTTCCAGTTTTACCCATCATTCCCTGGATTTGTCTACTGTCAGGACTATAAGATTGATAGTTGGAGAAACACATTGTTGATTTTGCACCAGGTCGTGAGCAGAAAGTAAATATCGCACACACAGTTTTTAGCAGATCGTCAGTCGTCAGTGCTTTAGAACTCCCTCCCTCTGGTGAGAGTTGACCTCTTGGCTGCAGAAGAGTGAATCTACTCTCCTCCTTTCATTCATCTTTTATAATGATACACAAGCATTACACTGCTGTTTTTGTATAGTACTTGATTTATTCATACATTTGATTCAAAAAATCTGCTGGAGGCTGCTCTCTGATTGTATCTGACATGTTGTTGTTGTTGTTGTTGTTGTTGTTCTGTGGTGCACCAGAACCTTCAGCCTCCAAGACAGCGATCAGCTGATGAGTAGAGGCTTGTTTGGCTGTGACACTGACTTCATCCTTTTTGACAATGTAAATGTTTACTTTGTTTTTCTTCAGTTTGTATTTTCAGTGTTTTTTGGTGCCTCGGCATGTTTGAGTTTCGTCAGATTTGCTGAGTTACCACAACATGGAAACACGAGTTACACTCAGCTAGTGTGAGGAGTTTTCAGCGGCGGGGGAAGCTGCAGCTGAATGTTTTCTACACTGCTTCGCTGATGATTATTAGCATCAGAGCTAAGTGAACCTGTGTGTCTGTTTAATCTCGTTCCTCCTCTCTCCCTGTCGTCAGGCACATATAGCCCATAGACACTTAACCGAATCGGGTGTGTGCATGGATGCACTGATGTGTCTCCACTTCCTGTATCCTTCAATTCAAATTGAATGTCCTCTGCAAAGATGTGTGATTGCAACTTCATGACATTTTATAAGATGCTGAAGCGGCAGCAGGCTGCCACAGCAAAATGTAAATAGCAGAAAACCTTGAGGAAGAAAGTCCTAAAAGAGTGTTGGTCTTGTTAAAGTCCTGAATCTGCTGTGAACTGATTAAGCTGTAACTGATCTAATCAGTGTGACAGACATGGGTACACAATTTCCAACAAGGCTGTTTCTAGCTGTCATATTTAATGTAATATAGACCATTACTGCCTTGCAAGGTTCATGGACAACCATGAAGGAAAGAAAGAAAGAAAGGAAAATATGTGTGTGTGTGTGTGTGTGTGTGTGTGTGTGTGTGTGTGTGTGTGTGTGTGTGTGTGTGTGTGTGTGTGTGTGTGTGTGTGTGTGTGTGTGTGTGTGTGTGTGTGTGTTTTCAGTGTGATCATGGTTGAGTGTGATATTTAGATATTTATTGGTAAATTTAATTGAAATTTGTCTGCACAGACACGACACTGTCAGCTCCTACCTGACATGAAGCTGTGCACAGTGTGCTGATCCACTCGTATCACCGGCTGCCTTGTTTGTTCAGTTTCATGCACCAGTCTACATCCAGCTGGCCAGTTTACATTCTCTACAGATGTGTGTAGCAGCTCGATACAGCTGAGCAGCTGAAACTTCACTCTTATTGTTTGACAGCAGGGTTTGACTAGTACACCATGTTGTTGGATTCCAGTTATGTTGCTGCATTGTTTTGAAGTGTGTATGTGACTGTTCGCAATATATAATTGGGTATGTACTTTGTGTGCAGCATTTGTGCCCAAGATTTACATTTAGAAGAATGAAGAATGTAAGATTTAGTTTGTTTGTTACCGACTCGCTCCGTGTCACCTTCACCTCTGTGCAGCTAGTTGCATATGTTATCTGTCAGCTGTTGGTGCTGTGTGGTGCTGGGCAGGAAGTGTATAGTGGATTTATCGGAGCTTTTATACTGAAAACAGCTGGAAAAAGCTGCTGCTGCTGCTTGAAATGAGGTTGAGAAGAGCAGTGAGGGAATCAAAACTGTGAAGGTGTGACACCAAAACAATGAGCTAAAAAAAACTGCTTTCAGTCACATCTCATAGCTTACATAAGATAGTCCTTAACTTTGGTCACATGGAGGTTATTATTAGCTGAATAAATCTTTTACAGCACCAGCCTTTTTTTATTTTTATTTGACATTTGGAATTATTTTTTATTAAAACGGACCAAGTTTTATTTGCCTTTTTCTCACATCTAATCACATTTCTTACTGTAAAGTCAATGAATGAGAAAAATACATATTCTTTACCTCACATGTTTTTAAATACGCTTTCTGTCTCTCTTTCTTTCTTCCAGTCCAATTCTTCCTACGGCTGCAACAACCTGATTTCTCTACATTTACAAATGAAGGTTTATCACTTTTTTTTTTATTTCCCCCCGTAGCCTGTTTCATGTCCACACATCTGTGTTTGTGTGTGTGTGTGTGTGTGTGTGTGTGTGTGTGAGACTGTGTTTGGAGTGATGCATATTTATCCGTGCATGGCAGATTCTGGCAGGCGAGAGGAGAAAAAGAAGATGGAGAGACAGAATTGGGCCAGTGAGTGGCAGAGCTCCCCGCAGCCTCAGTCAGAGTACTGAATGTCTGAGGAGGGGCCTGCGGGCCCCTGGGCAAACACTGACATCACTCCTTCGGCTTTCTCACGTCTGCCAAGACAGCCCCATGAAAATATTACATCCATACCCACAAACACACTCACACACACACACACACACACGTGCTCACAAATATGACTGCACTCGCACACTGTAAGACTGAGTAAAGCTCTAACTTGCTGTGACATTGTGGTAAACTGAACTCATCTTCACCTTCAGTTACTAATCGTGACCAGCACGCGAGCACTAGTGCTTGACTTTTTAGCTTTAATGGAGAAGGTCCTGTATCGTCCTCCCTGGCTTTTATTTTTATGCCTCTGAGCCAGAGCCATTCACCAGGACTCAAGGATGAACTAATTAGATTTTGGTGGCCAAAGGTCAAAGGTCGAGGTCGATGTGACCTCACAGAACACTTTTTAGCCATGACTCAAGACCTCACAGCAATTATGTCATAATTTCACGCAAATGGTTCATATTTTCTAAGACTCTGGATGAATGGATGTAATCTGAAACTAGTCTGAGTGGCGGAGGGATAAAACTACGAGGCAGTAATTCTAGTTTATATTAGTAACATATCATAAAATGTAGTTATATATTTATATACATTTCTATTTCTTATATTTATTTGTAATTAATATTAGACAACCTCTCTCGTAGTCTGTCTCTCTCTGGGTTTTCTTGCTTCACTGAGCAGAACCAGCGTGGAAAAACCTGTATGATGGAGCTGTTTATAACTAGATCTGTCAACACTGGGTTTAACTGTCAGGCTCCGAGCATGTTCAGGTGAAAGAGGAGGAGGAACTTTTAATTACAAGTGACATCGTCAGAACCATGAATGAAGCACTGTTAATGACAAACCAGATGAAACCGTGATACAGACGAGTAAATGTGTTTATAGCGATGGCAGAAAGGGATATTCTCCTGGATGAAATGTAAAGAATATTATCACATAATTAAAATGGCATAAGAGGCTGGAACACACTAGAGATAATTTCCAAATATTAAAGTAAGGCAGAGGCTATAAAAACTGCTGGACTTTTTTTTTTTTTTTCTGTCTGATGCTGAACAAGTTATTGTGAATATGTGATGTAATGTCAGACTGTTTCTGCTGCCAAAGCAGAGAGGAGAGGACAAGTAGTTCATGTCTGATGATGTCAATCTGACTGGCATGTGTCATTTGTGATCATGGGAAATATTTAACAGTGTGTGGATTATTTTTTCTGATAAAAGGCATCAGTTTTTATCTCCAGTTATCATCACAAAGTCTCCCCATGTTGTTCTGAACAGCAGTGATGAAGAAGAGAGTAAAAAGCATCATCGCTGTCAGGAATGAAAGAATCTGCGTGTCGTAAAAATGAAGCTCTAATCACTGTCATGCAGTTGAGTTTGGTCAGCTCTCCCTCTGATTGTTTGAAGCTCTGTTTCAAAACCAATGTTACACAAGGAGACACAATTTGACTGATCTATTCAAATATCTATTGTTCTTTGTTATTTGCCACTTCAGTACAAACTCTTTTGTCTGTGTCAGGATCCTGTGGGAATGATCAGACGATGTTTCCAGTGATCTGATTGGTCCGTAGGCTACTGGCAGGGTTTAGCCATGCAGAATAGGTTACCTTGGTGATCTACCCCAGTTAAAAGTGAGCCAGCTTTGCTATGTTGGAACACCTGCTGATAGCTTATAGCCCACTAATCCTGCCTTGTGGCACGGGCCAACCAGATTATAAAGGTTATAAACTTATTTGGAAAAGAAAACAAAGGTGAATGATGAAGTTATTTTTATCAATAACTTATATAATAGTTTAAAAACCTATTTCCTGGCTCATCGTTGACCTTCTAGTTGTGAGTGCTTACATTTGGTTTGACCTCCAAAGAAAGTGTTTTTATATCATCTGGAGCAACTGTGCAGATGCACATGAGTCACTGAGTTTGTGTTACCCTCTCACGCAGTTGCTGTTACCATGGTCACAGTTTGCCTGTTTACCCTAATTACATATGTGGGTAAGCACCTCGTAACTGACTGTCAAAAGACAGACGGGACCAAACCTGTACATTATATTCAAATATTTGTCCAAACCCAGTCCAATCCAACCAACCCATCGGTTCCGTCGCACTCGGGTCGGGTATCCACCCTCTAATGTGTTCCCAGATGGTAAAGTCGGCTCTGGTGAGTAATATTTTATCTCAACTGATAGACTTGATGGCTGTCATGGTAACAGGTTGTCACTTGTTATTTTTGATTGGTTGCAAATCTCAAGGGGGGAGAGATCAGATAATATGAGCCTCTCAGAGGGCGGACGACAGACTGGGAAGAGAGAGAGAGAGAGAGAGAGAGAGAGAGCAGACATGCTTGAGAGTGGCTAAAGTGGCAGATGAATGCGAAGAGCAACTTTTTTGTTAAGACTGTGATAGGCAATGAATGTTGAAGCTCATCATTTGTTTTTCTGTTTCTAGTTTCAAACTCAGTGCATTGGTTTTTATCAAGAGAAGAGCACCATGGGTAACGAGTGAAGTGACGGCAGGAAGCTGGTCGAGTTTCATAAGGTCTGTAAGGCGTTCAGATAAATAAATCCTCCAGACCTAAAAACAAATCATTTAACCAGTACTACCTGTGCTGATAGTACAGCTTTTTTATTTTTCAAACACAGGGTTTTTTTCATGTTGGACACCAAATAAATTGTCCAGTGTTTGTTCAGATATCACAGTCTGTAAAAAAGTGCCAGACTGAACAATCAACCAGCAAGCAACCAGCAAAGCATTGTCGTCCTTGAGTAATATGATTATAGGTGTGTCTGCTGTGTTTATAACTTCTTCTGCTGCTGTACTCGCTTTCTTTGTACCATAGTGCCAATCACAAAGATGCCTTTAATGCATTTGAAAAGCAGCGGCAGGCACACAAGGTGTAGAAAGAGTATATATTCACAACAAGTTGGGAGAGTTAGCAGGATTATTTGCCTGGGTTCAGTTACTGTTTTCGGCCCGACTCTTCCAGACTGTCTTGTTGACGTGAGCTCTGTGTGAAAAACCTGTCCCTCTTATTGATTTGAATGAGGCCAGCCCTGCTGTGCAGTGGGGATGCCAACGCAGAGGACTCTGGTAGCCGTCCAGCACTAATGTTGAACCTGGCTCAACTTTTGTCAGAGCGCAGCGTCAACTGGAAAGCCGCTATGTTGGTCAATCAAATACACGCAACTGCTCATTCCTGGTAGATTTGTAACAGTATTTCTGCTGCTCACCTCCTGATGGGTGCGATGAAGGAGAAAACAATTGCTGCAGTAACAACTTCCCAGAGGGGTAAAATCATGCCTGTGAGTATCATAGAAAGGTTGTGCAGTGTTTCAGTGTCTGATAAGCTTTCAAACTCAATAAGTTTTCAATATCCTGACTTCATGGATTGTATTTCACATCTCACCTGAACCTGAAAAAAAACACACCCCCACTAACGCAGTCTGTTGCATTGTTTTATCACAGCATTTTTCAGGCTACACTACATGTCATTTACAGACATAAAATTTTGATTGTGTTACCAAAATCCACAACAATCAAATACCAAGGCTGAAATTAAATTGTTGTGTACTGGCACTTAAGCTACTATACCTTCCACATGCATCTTCCCTTTTGCAATAGCACTCAACAAAATGTATATGGAATGTAGCTTACCCATACTGCACCATTGCTCTTTCTGTCTCTGTGGCTGGCTTGTTCAGTCACACATGGCCACATATCTAATTTCACATTACAAGTAACAGCACAGAAAATTCAATTTGTTTTTGTTTCCCTGCCATTTAGTGCAATTTCCATAAAATGAGAGTGGCTGACATCCAAAATCAATGCCTGTTTCCAAACCCCCAAGACTAATGGGGTAGATAGCAAAAACCGCAAGTTAATTGTTCAGGAATGTCCTTGAAAATTGTGTGTCAGCCTCCTTCTCTCTCTCTCTCTCTCTCTCTCTCTTGCTCTGTGTGTGTGTGTCCTTAACCCTCTCTCCCCTGTTTGCACCGTGCTCCTGAATGCTTCTTGACGAATAATTTCATGCAGGCTTTGTAATGACATGGATTTGGAATTTTAGTAGTCATGCTTAACTGAGCCCCAACTGGTACCCAGGTATTCCAATATTCATCATTTACCAATTCAGCATTGCAATTTGCAAGACTTTTCTCCCATGAAAAAAACAAAACGAACAAAAAATTAAAAAAAACAGTGTGACTGCCAGTCTGGCTATCAGACTGACGATCTGGCTATCTGTCAACAGCGAGTATGTTCACTGGTCTTTTCTCTCTTGGCTTTTTCACCTTTATTGGATATGGGTAATAGAGAAGAGTTGGACAGAAAACGGGGGAGAGATTGGAGGTATGACATACAGCGCAGGTGGCATTTGCTGTAAGGATTCGGCTTCCACAATGCTCCAAGGAATTTCAGTCAGTGACTGAATTGAATTAGTAGGTGACACTCTTTGGTTTGATACATGACCTTATTTCTTTCAGTACGTGTGTCTCTTTTGGTATGTGACTCTCTTTCATTGGTTTGTCATGGTACATGACTCTGGTTTGGTATGTGACTCTTTGGTTTGGTACATTACTCTCTGTCTTTTGGTACATTGGTTTGGTACGTGACTTTGTTTTGGTTTGGTACACGACCCTCATACCTTTGGTAAATGACTCTTTCTTTTGGTACGTTAGTCTCTTTGCTCCATGATTCTTTGTTTTGGTATGTGACTCTTTGGTTTGGTACGTGACTCTTTGGTTTGGTACGTCACTCTTTGGTTTGGTTTGGTACGTGACTCTTTGGTTTGGTCCGTGACCATTTGGTTTGGTAAGTGACTCTTTGGTTTGGTACGTGACTCTTTGGTTTGGTACGTCACTCTTTGGTTTGGTACGTCACCATTTGGTTTAGTACATCACTCTTTGGTTTGGTTTGGTACGTGACTTTTTGGTTTGGTACGTGACTCTTTGGTTTGGTACGTGACTCTTTGGTTTGGTACGTGACTCTTTGGTTTGGTACGTGACCATTTGGTTTTGTCAGACTCGAACTTGGACAGGACCCAAATGCACGACTCAAAAAAGTTCAACAAAATGATATTTATTAACAAAGTACAAAAGAAAAATCACTCTTAAGAGGAAACAACAAAGTAACCAAACAATAATGTGACTAAGCACAAAGTATCAAAGTAACAAACTAGAGACAAAAAGAAAATCACTCTGAGAGGAAAAAAAGGCAAACGCCAGAAAACCAAAAATCACTCTTATGAGGAAAAAACTAAACCAAGCAACAAGGAACAAGACCAGAGGTAACAATGACATGGAGCGTGGGGCCGGGAGGTTCACGGATATGGAACAAGACGAACTGGCACAGGACAAAGGGAAACGCAGACAGATATACACGAGGTAATGGGGAACAGGTGGAAACAATCAGGGCGGGGAAGACAATCAGACCAACGGGAGACACCAGGAGGAAGGGCAAGTTACCTGAAAACGAAAGGAGAGTCAAATGTCAAAATAAAACAGGAAGTGATGAGACAACATAGACACAAGACAGAAAACTAAACACAACCAGACACAGATCATGACAGGTTTGGTACGTCACTCTCTGTGGGTTCATGTGCCCTCTGAAACAAATCATTATTCTTAAATTAGCTTAAAAAACATTGTAATCTTAGCATGTGTAGAATCATTATTCTAAAGTGCAATAAATCCATCTGGCCAGCTTTGGCAGTGGGACAGTAGTGGTCTTTTAGCTAAACCATGTTAGTCACCGTAGCCCCTGGATATTCAGCTCATATGGAGAATGTAAATGAGAAATCAGAGCTGGACGAGGCTTCAGTATACAGTAATTAAGTTCTATTGTCTGGGAGTGTTGTTGTTGTAAGCAACACTGGACAAAGCTGGATGGAAATGGACAAAAACTGCTTGCCAGCATCATTGAACTGAGCTTGGGTAATGTTATGTGTCTGGAAACATAAACAATCAAACATGCTGAACAGTTTGATACGGTATGATCTGAATGCTTGAAACCCACTGTTGTGTTACTCCGTGTACAAACGAGCAGGAGCTGCAGTCACCCAGGAATTATTGCGGTAATTATGTGTGTGCTGACAGCTGATCGACTGTTCAACCTCCAGGGCTTCATAACTGTGTAAAATGTGTAAAAAAGATGAATATTTACTGAGTGTGAGCGTAAACTCTTGAGCTTTCCATGAATGTACCCTTTAGCCCCCGTTTACATTTTCAAACACAATTTAGATTTATGCTTATTTATAGTTTTCCTGCAGGTCATGTGCCAGAGTTTGAGTGACAAGTTTTACAGTAACAATTATAATCAATGTGTCACCACATAATTTTTAAATAAACAACAACCTGATTTGCTGCATCTTTTGTTTTAGTTTTTTTGCTGTGAAATGTTACTTTTCAGTTAGTAACTAGTAAAACCTGACAACTGCTGTTGGACTGTCCCAAAGTGTCATACGTATATGTTATATTCCTACTAACTATGAAAGTACTAACACATTAAACTCCATGTTTAATCACCATAAGAACTCAATCATTTGAACACTCAATGACAAATAAGTAATTTAAAGGGCTTAACTCAAGATTTCATAATCCTTACAAAAGATGAAGATGAGTCATGCATCTCACTGCCTTCACATTCAGTTTTCTGTACTATACGGAAAAATACTACTACCACTCTTCACCTTCTTCCATTTAATAACAACAGGAGGAAAACATCAGCCACGTAAATCATATGCACTTTGGAGATCCATCTTGGTCACGAATGTGCTTGAACGTTGAAAATACTTTTGAATTGAGAGTGCATGGCAGCCTGCATAACAACAACCTTTTGCTGACACTGATAGTGGCACGTACAAACACACTTTTAACCTTAATTTTACATTTTAACCTTGATGAGATTCCTTATTTGGATCAGTCTTATGTAGTGGATTGCTGACTTTGGGTTGGCAGTTAGCTGATGCCCCGAGTGAAAGAATATTAGTATCTTGGAGTCTTGAACGTAAGATCATCCTATGGTAATGCACTTTGCAGAGTTACGGAAAGAATGAGACGGGGAACATGTGGCAGAAATTGGTTTCCCTCACAGAGTGGCTCAGCTCACCCTCAAAGGGGGGCTATTATGCTTATTTCAAGCTCTATATTTTTATTCTGGGACTCCACTAGAGCAGCTTTGCATGATTACCAGTTAAAGAAAATCCTTATTTATTCCAAACTGCCTGTTATGCAGCCCATCAGTTGAGCCTCAGACTGAAACAGGCAATATTAGCTTGAGCCTCCTTAAAAGCCCACTTGCCTCATATTGGCCAAACTTCCGGAGGCCTGCCGAGAAGCTTCTGAGCACCGGCTCATCTTCTTACCAGTGTGGAGGTTCTGAAAGGAAACTGTAAAACTAAGTAACTAGTAACTAAAACTACGTACATGCAGTACATGATTGATTGGAATTGGAAACTTCTCAGATCCATCTATACGTGTTCAAGCCTGAATTGGATTCAGTGAGTGGACAGCACAAATGGACGTCTCTGTTTGGTAAATGTTACACCCATTACTTGCTTATTGTGTAACATAATAGTGGATTTATTCTTTCACAATCCATATGTAAAAATGTTTCCATATATCCCCCCGTTCCCAGCTGTGTAGGAAATGTGCTTGGGTTGTGACTGAGGAGGAAAACTTCTGCTGTCAGGAATTAAAAAAGTTAATGTTGTAAGTAAAATGTTATTCTTCTGTCGCCAACGTTCAGTTTTATATCAAATAAAAAAGACTAAATAAATGTGTTAAATAGACTAATAAAAAAATAAATAAATTATTGTGAATCCCTCAAACTGCAGGTTAAACCACAGCTGACCTGGCAGAATTTCAGTCTGCTTCTAAACGTAATTAGCGACTTATTTGACCAAAAATGGGGTTTTATCCGTGTCTGTCTATTTCATCCAGCCTCATGGGGTCCTCCAGGATATAGACTGGTATGATATGTAATTATATACAGGGGAAATAAAGGTTGTATAGAGCAGTGAAGCTTTGATTGTCTCTAATCAACTTTCCCTGTATATGCTTGTCAAAAAGAAATATCATTGATGAAGTCATTAATGGTAAAGCATGTAAGTACATAGTAATTCATTTTCCAAATGCACATAGTTTGTATAGACAAGAGCAATTTGTCAAACATCAAATTTTTTGTTTGGAAAACTCTTCAAAAAGAGGCAACTTGATGTCTGATCCCCTGATATTACAGCACAAGCCATTTTATAGTCTGAGAGCTGCGGTATCTGGCCACAGACACTGCGAACAGATTGCTGTACACATGCTATTGATTGAACTCTGCGGGGCTCCAATAGCTCATTGCCTGCAGAGCCAGACGGAATTTCCCTGCCTCTTGTTCTCCGTTGTCGTCAAGCCTGCCCAGCTCATCCCGTCCATACGGAACAAACATACTAAGGATGCAGAAAAATGAACAAGTCTGGGCCCCGATCATTGTAAGACAATCGCTTTAATGACGGACACTTAGAGTGGACAGAGAGGGATACAGGAGCAGACAGGAGTGAGACAGTTTTGATCCTGTCTAAATCCACATGACACTGCTAATCAGTTATCTCTGCTGCAGATTCTTTATATCAAGTATGTGTTCTGCTAAATATACAATGCATTCAGAAAGTATTCAGACCTTATGCTAAAACTCATTTTTACCCTCTACAATCTAAACTCAATACCCTATAAAGTCAAAGTGAAAACATGAATTTCTCTTGATCATCATAAGTTCAATTGATTGGACATGATTTGGGAAGCCACCCACCTGTCTATATACAGGTTTGTGGCAGCTATATACGTGGGTATTTTTTTTAAATGTATTCGTGCTATGGCCTTTTCTCCACACACAAACTCCATTTAAAGTCACTGAAAACAGACTTTGTGCAAAATTCCAGTCTGGGTGACCTTCAGATTCTCAGTTTTCATTGTGTGTGTAGACAGAGGAAACTGAGTTTGTGGCCTGTAATGTCGCTGTTGTTTGCCTACCAGAACTGGTACCATACCATTTCCAAGCTGCTGCTCTGCTCTGCTCTCTGTGACGTCGTCTGACAAAATCACCAAACACATAAATTAAAGACAAAGACTGAGCTGTGAATTCAGCTGTATTTACTGTAAAATGATCACTCACAGAGAAAGGTAAGAGAGACAATATCTTTCTTATCTGGTCTCTCTCACACGGCCAGCCGACCAATGAGTCAGTCAGCCAGTCAGTCAGTCAGGGACATTCGTGTTCATAGAGTAAGTACAACTGTGAACTGAACTCAATGAAATAATGTGAAGTGTTAAATGGTTTCTGCCTCTACTCTGTGCAGTTGACTCATAAAATAGCAATTTGCATTAGCATTATTTAACTCTAATGTCTAAGTTTTATAATTTCTTTAGACCTACAGGCGACAGTGGGGGCGTTAGTTGCCAGAGAGACTTGTAACAAACCTATTGGCTAATTTTCTCTCATTATGATAATGATTTGTTATTTTGTCGTTGCATTCAGAAACTAATTCTAATTCTGACTTCAGCTCTTTGCAGCGCTCACAGAGGTTGGGTCAAAGTTCAGCAAATTAAAACTTTCTACTTGGTGCCTCTCCATGCAGATATACTGTACATTAATGCAGGGCTGCAGAAACACACAGTACTGAAGGAATATGTGCCAATGTGGCTCCTGGGTTCACTCAGCACTCAATCTAAATGCAGCAGAGTTTCTCTGAGGAAGCGCATGGAGGAAACTCCTTTGTGGCCTCGGCAGTCACTACCATCTGACTGGTGCGGGACCATATCAGCTGTCTGATTTAGGTGCTGGATCAATGAAGCGGCCTTTTCTCAGCTGACCTGCCTGATGGACCCTCTCTCACCTGAGCTGCTGCAGAATACCTGCCTGCTGTCACTCTTAACCACACTCTGCCATAGGTACTGCCCGTGCAGCATATTATGCTAATGCGGCGTTCAGAGGTCTTGTTATTGACATGGCTCTTACTCCGCATTGCGCTGTATAGTGGACACAGGGTCTCTCTTGCATAAACGCTCCTGGTGCCTTCCCAGGGAACATGAGATTGTGCTGTGAATACACAATGAAGAGGAGAAGAGGAAGTAAAGCCAGAGGAACTTTGTCAAATAAAACAAGTGCTGATGTGAAAAAATGAACCAAACAAAATCACTAACAAAGGGAATTAGCAAAAATTGTACTTGTTATCTACACTATGAGAAGACAGGATTTAAATGCAATCATAATACATGATCCTTCAGCTAAAAGTCAAAATAGACACAATCAGCAACTAATGAATCAACAAAATAATCAACCAGAGGTAAAGTAATCAATCAAAAGTTAATCATAGCAAGAACTGATTAATGCTTCAAATCAGAGTTGAGCAATAATCACTAGATTGAAAAAAAAGGCAAATCATAATCATTGATCAGCAGCCACAGAGGAATCAATCATGAGCAAGCTAAATATGTCAAGGCATTCCAGGCAATATCAAACCCCAAGATCGATCATGAAATGATCACAGTTTTGAATTCAACCTCAAATCAATTCTCACATTCTGTGTTTATCACCAAATCACCAATTACAAGTAATCAATATGGGCATGTTCATAGCAGATTAAAAGCTTTATTAAATGCAAATGGTGATTGATCCAAGGATCAAATGTAAGTCATAATCAATTGAAGTATGATTAATTAAAGAGTATTAGTCAAACAAAGTGATAGGACAAGACCGATATCTGTTTCCCCCAACAATCATCGATAAGCTGGTTATCCTTTATCAAAACTTGACTTTTTGTAAATGTTTGGGGCCCCAAAGGGGAAAAGGGGCCACCGGTGAATGAGTGTGTATGTGTCTGTCTATAGCAAACGCTGTAAATGTGAGTGTGACTGGAAGAATGTGACTAAAGTGCTTTGATTGGTCGTTGTTACGACTAGAAAAGCTCCATATAAGTACAGTCCATTTGAGGCGTTTAGGGAACATCTGTCCTTTTTAACGTCTGTCAATAGTAATAATCCATAAAGTAATAAGCTGCATGTGGTGTTCAATTTGCTTCTTTGCCTGGGGCCCCCAGGGTCCAGGCTTGCCACAGGGGATCTGTGGGTGTGACTCTACGTCCTCTTGCCCCGCAACCCAAAACTCTGCATCACCTAATTTAGTGGAATTAATGCAACTCCATTTTGAGTTCTGTCTTTGTGTCTCTTCAGGTGACACCTACCTAGATCGTGGAGAGTTTACAGAACCTGAGTTCTGAGAACTGCCAGAACAATCGTCTCAAAGAGTTGCACGACTTTCATAAAAAGGTCGCACGTCACCTTCAGACACAGCTTTCTTTGTTAAAATTCAATTTGACAAAGTGTACAGAGAATGTAAACACTGAAATAAATCTCAATTATTTGAAGGATTTTATTTTCTTCTCTTCTGTATACACAAGTGTTTTCATATCAGAGACTGTGGCATTTCTAAGACCTTGAAGAGGAGCTTGTTATGTTCAGGGAATGCATTTCATACATTTACATACTAACAATATCACTCTCTCTCTCACATAGACTCTGTGTATTTCTTGGCTCTTTCATCACTGTTTTCATGATAATTAACCTTAACTAACCCAAACTTGCAGCCAGCACCAGGGACTATGCTACTGTTCCTGTGCAGCAGGACTGCTGGCTCTTTGCTCAGGTTGCCAGGTATTTAACTGCAGTGTCAATACTTCATGCTTTCCAGGACATTTGTAATGTCCTTTTTTTCCTGCAGCAGTGCAACCCAACTGATGAATGATCCGTGTGCTACAATGTGAAAGCAGGCCCCAAAAAATGAAGTCAAAACTTTCAGTAAGTTAAGTTTGGAAGGAAACCGAGTGACTGTGGCTGATCCTGGAATTGTGGTCATCACTATGACAGAGCTGTGGAGGCCCTTCAACTCTGATCCAAACTCTTATGCCTTCAAGTCATCATCATGCCATAAAAATTAGGTTAAACTATAGACATACGGCAATTCATCAGCACACAATATGACATGTATTAAGCTATGGATGCAATCCTGTATCATAAGTTGTAGCAGTGTCTACAGAGATGTTTAGGTGCAGGAATAAAGGTTTGGCTTGTGATTTTTTGACTTTTTACATCCAGGAAAACATGTTTTGTAGTAGCGGGACAGGAGGAAATAAGACAAGGTATTAACCTAGCACATAGCTGGACCGTGTGTGAAGCGGGGGCATATGGCTACACCTCTTGTTATAGGCAGTCGGGCAGTCACCCAGCTGCAATGGCCTCCCGCCTTCTCTGGAGCTGCAGGGAAGGGGAGTAGCAGCTCCAGTTCACTGAGCCTCGTCTCTATTACGGCAAATAAACTGCATTTATTACCTGTAATATTAATGCTAATGAAGGCAGAGGAATAACTATGCAAAAGCCACACCGAGCACAGAGAGAGGAGCAGATTGGGAGGGAGAGAGAGAAGCTTTCGCTAACTGCTAAGCTAAAGAAACTAGCAGATCTGAATAGCATGTAAACAACAGGAAAACCAGCAGCTGGAAATGAGACATGACCATTACTGCAGCACGTCAGCACAACAATAAAAGCCCTGGTAAGAAATAAAGGGTTTCTGTCCACTGAAACTCTAGAGGTCTTTTAATTTGAAACGATTACAGAAATGTTCAATTTGTATTAATGCGTAATATATTAAATTTAACTGGAGCGGATCAAAACAAGGCTTTGTGCTAAAATACCCCAACCTATTCTAAATCCCAGACGTCAGCCTCCACACTCCCTTCAAACGCACATCTTATTCTGCCCGTCTTGCCCTCTTTACCCTCCTCCACCTCAGTGTATCCCTTCATCATGTTCCTTTCTTCCTGTCCCCTTTCGCCATCCTACTCCCCCAGGTTTTATCTGCTTGTCTGTCTGGAAATGTTCTTCAAAGAGTTCAGGTCAGCTGCTGCACAGGTCTCATTGTTTGGCTAAAGTTTGATTCACTGCAGTCCTCCTTTTCTAAAAAAGAACCTGGTCTAACTTTTTTTTTTTTTTTTTTTTTTTTTAAATGACACTGTTTTCTGAATGTTCCTGACAGAGCTCAAGAGGGTCTGATTTTACTCTCGGTGCCAACTTCAGAATGTCCTTCGGCGCACTTTACCCTTCACCAAGCCTGACCTACATATCTCATATTGTTCATGTTTTCTGCAAGACTGTGTTGATAAAAGACGTTTCTCATTTGACACACAGCCGGAGAATAAACGTGTCTGTTTCCCCTCCTTCCTATTTTTAGTTGTAGTTAATTAAGCTACACTTCCCCCTGCATGGGTCCTGATGAAGAGAGAGCTCAGCCTTTTACATCAAAGGTGTTTGTTGTTGTGTGATTGTACAGACCACCGTCGGAACACTTGAAATAAAGCTGTGGTTTTGTGAAGAAAAAAGGGGACATGAATTAACCATAGAAAATTATAGTGATTGTTGTATGTCTTTATTTCTTCAATGACCTTATTCAGTCAGAGTTCGCAAGCTTTCAAAGGATATTAGTTGTACAATCTGCAATGACATTTTTTTCTTTCCTGTCAGAGTCAAGTCTCAGAAGAGCGACTCTGGAGGCAGAAATGTTTCCACTTGTGGTGAAAAATGTTCATTGGTGGCCAGTGTATCAGCAGCAGAGCAACTTTGATGTAAGTGCTCTACAAAATGTCCACCTCTGCATCCAGTGCATGATTGGTGAAAATCACAACCTTCCCAGTGCAAGACCATAATATTCATCTATCTTTCCTTTTTTCACTGCATTTTCTGCATTTAACAGCAAACTTAACCTTTCCTGCTCAAAGCCAAATTTACTAAACTCAGTTGCATTTCATGTCAAGTGTTGGCAAGGTCCACTTAATAGGGGTATTTGGCTCAATAGCTAAGATACTGATAATGATCTACTGATCTTCATTTGAGTATCAGTAGCATCAAGGGTACGGAGTGAAAGAAGTACTTTGATCATTTCAAGATCAAGAGAGGAGGCTGTGAGCCTCTCTTCTGATTGGCTGACTGTTTTCTGAGTAATCAAATAAATATATAGCAGATTTCAGGTAAACATTCACATAAAATGAATCCTGCAAGGTTGGATGGTGGGTCCAGGTGGGCGGGGCTTGGTGACTGTTTTTGTGACATCACAAAGTTCCAGAAGTCCTGACGGCTGGTTTTAAGGCTCAGTGTCTGAATACAGGCTGTGTGCATTTCTCTGTGGACTGAGGCTTTGATACTTTCACAGTGTTAATATAGAACCTAGACCTGCTTTATAATCAAAGAAGTCAAGGAAATATCTCTTTATACAGTATGGGACCTTTAATTGAAAGCACCAGTAAAACAGTGTTAGAATTTAAGTTAAGGTACATTTACAATCCCACTTAACTACAGTATATACACAGAAAACTGACCACTGTGACTGATGAATTATTATATTTGATTACTGTGTCAGTGTGTTGGCAGCATTACACTGTTGTAGCTGGTTGAGGTGGAGCTATCTACTTTAAATACAGTTGCGTAGTTCAGTTTGATTCATTTGATTTGATTCATTTATTGAACCTTTCTCTGATCTTTGATTTCAGGGTGGGGGCTCTAAAATGACCTTTCCAGGCCTTGAATAGATACTGAAATGACAACATGAAAAGTTTTTAAATGTTTCATTGGTAGAACAGGAGGAACCATTTGAAACATTACAAGGAGTCCCAACTAGACACAACTTTTTTTTTTTTCTTTGAGGGGTCAGCAAAACTTTGGGACCCACCGGTTTAATCTTTAACAATAGTTGTGTTTTATAACTCATCAAAATAATCATCACTACATCTGCCGGTAAATTGTAGAATCGTAAAAATAAAGTGGTATTGTGAGGGAGCTGACAAGCATCCCCCTCACTAAGGTGAAAAACAAGACACATTGGCTAATACAGGAATTTAATTTTTGTTATGTTGTGCTTTTACTTTGGCAACCCCTACTAACCACTCTCTCTTTGAGGTCTACTTCCGAGGGGCGTGTTTTCATGGAGTGCACACATGGGAATGCAGCCACCAGACTCAGCAGGTGTCAATGAACTTGTTAGGCTGTACCAAGTGGGCAGGAAAGAGAGAGGGGGGTGGGTAGAGGGGTTTTTGTTAAGTTTGGCTTTTGTTTGGTATCTCGTTAGTTTATTATGTATTTTATTTAATCGGTGTTAGGCCAAAAGTTGGTGTATCTTGGGTATGTAAACATCATTATGGTTAAATTGTAAACAGGTATGCTAAATGTATGGTGGTAGTGTTTAGAGTCCCCTCATTATGTAAGGTTTTGGTAGAGACTAGGGGTAGTTATGCCAGGTGGGAAAGCAGGGTAGGGTGTCAAAGAAGGGGGGTCAGGTTGAATGTCACCGTTGCTGCTGCTGCCATCCACTGCGACCTGCTACACCAGCCAGACTGCTTCTGTTGTCAAGCCATTCGGCTACATATATGTAAGAGCTGTTGGACTTTTTTGTTTTGTGTAAGTTGCCTATGGTCACCAGTAAACCAAACTCAGAGCTCTGAGATCAATCCTTGTGTGACTCCTTGTGTTCTCCATCACGCTTGCACCTTAATCCTGCTGGCCTTCATCCTGGTTGTAAGGCTTCACCACCATCCAAACCTTACAGGTATGAAGAAGTATGAAGTAGCATAAAAAAGGAGCCTGTTCATTATGTATTCACCTCAGTTCATTACACATGACTCTCACCTACATGATTATACATTAGCTGATTTTAAGTATACATCACTACAGTCTAACAATCAGTATTAATGATTATTACTCACCCCATCGTACTGGATCAAAACTAAATTTTCTGGTTTTGCCGTTCCCTATTGATTATGTAATTCACTTGATTAAGTAGCACAAGGCAATTTGCAGTGGACAGTAACTGAGCTTTAAATTGTGCAGATAGGATAATATAGCTTTTCCTGTGTTATGCCACTTGTTGGCACAGTATACTGAATATTATACATTAATTGTTAATCTTATGTACTTCATCGTTTTACCTCACTTCTTAAAACACACTTTTATAAAAATGCTTTTATTGTGTAAAGTCTTTTAATTATTAATCTTTTAATCATTTACATTTCACTTTGATTTGTTTTGATGTTTTATTTGATTCATGTGAAGCACTTTGTCAACTGTATTGAAAATATGGAAAAGTCAAAATGTTATTTATAAGAATGTCAAAGAAATGACGTGTTACAGTAACTGTCAACATAACTAAAATATGTGAATGGTTTTAGCATCACAACATTTTGCACTCACTACAAATGCATCATCATTTCAAAGCGGCATGTAAAGCTGCCGGTAGAACAAAAACAGAGAGATAAAAACATAGTCCGTGTATATCCAGCATCATTTCAGACCAAAACATTGCTCAGGCAACAGCTGGAACAAGGCTGTGTTAGATGGATAGTTCAAGCTTTCATAGCATTTCCTTAAACCCAGCCCAACCCGAGGGGAGCCAGGTTTTCTATCAACACTGCTGACCACGTCCACAAACATGCCGCCTGCTGTGGAGAGGCCACAAAACTCCACTCTGTGCTAAAGACAAGTCTCTATACATATGCAAGCTACCGAAGAAAAAAAACTACACACAGGGATTTTGCATTGTGCTGGCTGTTAACTTTTATTTTGACAAAACTGTTTTATAAGGACACAATCAAATGGTCTCTCACGAAGATAAAAGAGGAAGACAAAAAAGAAATAGTTTGTTGCAACACAGAGGTACAGCGCCGCAAAATGTGGAATACTCACATCTGTTCTTGCCTTTAATGAAAACCCACTCAGCCCTGCGTGAGGTCACACTGCTCGCACAAGTGTTTATGTTGGCATCTCCAGCTGTCATAAAAATGAGATTACATGGAGTATATGATCCACTAAATTCCCCTTTTCGTTGCTTCACCTTTCCCAGTTTCACGACAAAACTGTTTTCTCTGATCTAATTGTGTCAGGCTGGAATTTTTCTCCACACGATGCCGCTGAAGGAAACCAATGAATGCCAAAAGCCTTCCTTCAGACCGAGCAGCAGTAAACACATTGTGCTGCAGCAATGATGCAGCACCCCCACCCCACCCCCCCACACACCCCCACTCTTTGACCTGTAATTGCAGATCCCCCCTCGGGTGAATCAGTGTAATTTTGAATTTGGCTCAGTACTACATCTCAGAGCTTGTCTCTATGCATTTCAGTCTGCAGCTGCACAGGACACAAAACATGTTTGAAAAGCTTGAAAAGGGATTACACATCGCTGCATGTTCTGCTGCACGAAAATGAAAAGTGACCATTTCATTTGCAGGAGGCTTTTTAATCACTTGGATGATATTGATGCAGGCTGACACGACTAAACTCTGACATCACGTCTACCTTAACCCTGTCAAATTCTGATAATGCTGTGAGTCAAGCTTCTGGTGCCACAGGGCGGTCTTACACTGACCTTGACTGGAAGGTTCATTAAACATCAACTGCTATGATGTTGCATGTTTGAGAGCTGGAGCCGGAGCTGTTGCTGCCTCATCCTCCTATAGGATTCCTAATTGCATCCCCAAGAGACTCACATGTGGAATCAAAGAGGATAGAGAGGCTAAATCTTCATCTCTCCTCCTCGGATAGTTGCAGCATCTTTATGAGATTTTCAGCGTGCAGCCTGAGAGTGTGACTGAGTCCCTAAGATCTGTTTTTTGTGCCCAGAGCAGTCAGTGACCGTTTCTGTGCTGATGCGTGAGGAGCGTTGACGTCCGCTTGGTGTCGGCCTCTGGAGGTGGCACAGAGGTCAGAGTCCTCCTGGGTCCTGTGATGTTAGACAGCAGCTCTATAAGATCAATGTACAAAAGCCAGTGATCTTGATATATGGTCACTTCCCTGCACGTTAACGGGTCAGTTCGCCTCAAGCACAAAACAGTGGCATCTGGTCATGTTCATGCTGGTCTGCATTGTTGACATTCATGTTTATTTGCTAGAAGTCTTCTTCTTATCCATTATTGGCAGGAATGTGTCTTACGTCACCTCAGATATAGTTAAACTGGTGTGATCACATGATTAGTTGTGCATATGGTTGCCTGGACACAAAGTCTTTCCCTTCCACTCAAGGCTAAAGTCAGTCAAGTTACTCTCGGATTTTATTGTGAAAGTTCTGACTGGAAGTTGTGATTTGTATCTTTTGCTGCTTTGAAGCTTGTTAATAAGTTCAGTGACTGCTAACCAGCTAGCCCCGGCTCATCCCACTTCATGTCTCCCTGCCTCCATGTTTTCCCGCTCTCATCCCAAGAATGGACTGCAACTCCACTGTGTTGACCTGCAGCTGGTGACGCTACGCCAAGCTCACTGAGACTGCAGACCAGAAAAAGGACTGCCATTGCCAGCTGCAGTTAGCGGGCTAGCTGTTTAACTGCTGACAGCAGGCTGGTTAATATGATAATTAATTAATAATTAATTAATTAATATGAAGCGTCAGCCATCTGAGTCTCACAACTGGAGTGGATGTTTTTCAAAGTTACAGTGTTTTTAGTATTTTTCTTTGTGTATCCTCTACTGCGTCTTCACAAGGAAACACTGTTCAGGGAAACAAAAAAAGTGAATAATGAACCAAAAGGTAACGACTGCAGA
This sequence comes from Seriola dumerili, assembly GCF_002260705.1. Classification (NCBI taxonomy): domain Eukaryota; kingdom Metazoa; phylum Chordata; class Actinopteri; order Carangiformes; family Carangidae; genus Seriola; species Seriola dumerili. Next base: position 691,097 of record NW_019174471.1, on the reverse strand, counting down.
AAGCAATAAGTGTTTCAGTTCTGACCTGGGCACCTGTCTGTTTCTGAACACAGAAAAGACCTGTTCTTTGAGGTCTTCATCCACTGTGGAGAATGGCAGGCTGTTAGCCCATGACTCATACCACAGTCCTGGACCCTTTGATGGTTTTATTCATGCTTAAGAGAAAAATCTCAACATGTTCTACGAATCTATTCAAATGTGTGTTCATTACATGCGGCCTGTTGTCGTGGTTACTCTGGGTACGTCCTACAGCAACCTGCTACAACTAATGGAGATAATGGAGAATGGCAGCTGTGGCGTCGTCATATTCGGAGAGACATGAATCACTTTGCAGTGAGAATACACTTTTAGAGTCAACTAACCTACTGTAAATTGAAGTATTGGATCTGACAAAGCCAGGACTGTTGCTTAGTACTAAACACATCCTCTTCCTCATTTTGTTGAGTGTAGCTGACAACATCTCATTAACCTGCAGTCTGATTTAACCAGAGATATTTGTCTTGAAAAATGCTTTTTTTTTTTTTTTTTTAAAACACATTGAGTGTAGCCTTCATGAACGTGACAGCATTAGCATGCCTGACTGCAGTCTAAATTGGGGCTTTTCCTTCAAGCTAGCAAATGTTAATAGATCCATTGCTACAAAATATCAGACTAGCTGTGGGGTGATCAGCATTAATCACCTCCATGCTGAGTAATGTGCCTGTGAAACACTGCTGTCAGGATTTATCGTCCAAATGTATTATGTGCAGTGAACAGCTTTCCCTCTTTTTCTACAACCTTTGTTGTCACCTTTTTTTTTTTTTTTTTTAAAGCGGTGGCACATTTTTGCAGGAATCATGTAAATGAGATGGTCCCCCATAGTGAGGACAAACATAGCTCATGGTAACCTTTGTGTTACACTCGTAAGTGAGGCACCACATCAAGGAAAATGAGGTCTCCCACAGTGTGTGAGACGTGCAGTGGGGTAGTTTGGGGGAAATACTGCTTTGCATGTGATAGGCGAATAAAGAAGCACTTGTAGTGGTGTGACATAGCTGAGGTACAAGTAACAGTGGGATGCTTGAAACACAAGCGAGTGTAGATCGCAGATGTTGACAGATGATACCGTCCTCATGTCTACTGACTTAACTCATACACAGTTGGCAGGCTTGATGCCCCTGGTTGAAGCTACACTGACAGTGAAGCGCTCTCAGAAGCTGCTGCTGTTTTACTGTTTGTGTGGTAGAGAACTAGTTTGTCAAGAAAGGTTCGTATGCATCTGTTTGAAGCAACACATCACCAAGCACTCACTGGGACAGCAGCTGAGCTATAACTCCAAGTTTTTTGTGACGGACAAAAAGTGTCGGAGAGTAGTTCAGGACATTGGCAACCAGACTTAGAGACGAGCAGAGCAGGTTGAATTAAGACAACAGCAACTGAAAGCAAAATTATGGGGTGAAATCAATTCATTCCAGCTACTAAGTGGTTAACTTGTCAAATACAGTAGTTCACCAGCTGCCTCTGTGAGTAGTAGTAGCACCGTCCATTTCATTAAACTTTGCTTTAAAGAGAATTTACTAGGGAACATGGTAAACAGACAACAATAAAGAAATCTGAGCATAGGAACACATTGGAATTTAAAAGGCAGGAGGGCAGGTCAAAAGCACAATGCAGATCTAAACAAGGAAAATGTCCGGAAAACAATGGCAGTGATGTAACACTGACAATCTTGGAAGAGGAAAATGGCTGGTTTCTATGCTGGTGTTTAAAGGTCCTATATTGTATAAAGTGATATTTCTATGTCTTCTTTGATTATAGATCAGGTCTAGGTTCTATATTAATGTGAAAGTATCAAAGCGCTCAGTCCACAGAGAACCACTGAACTGTATTAAGGAACTGAGCCTAAAAATCAGCCGTCAGGACTTCCTGGACTTTGTGACAAAAAAATTCACTGTTCTCAGCCACACCCCAAGCCCCGCCCATCTTTGTAGGATTTGGTTTCTCTGAGTGTTTTACCTGTTGTTACTAGAGCTCCAGAGAGGAGATGTAAAACTACACTCAGATGGTTTTTGGTTCTTAAAACCACAAATATATCTTCTTGTGGATCAACACATCATATCAATTTTCAAAAAAAAAAAACAAGAGAAGAGGAAAATATGGAGCTTTAACAAGGAAATGAAGGACAGGTGTGCAGGGAGGAGGAGGAGGATCAGGTGACTCGCTGAGGGCAGGAAACTCTGGGGGCCTCTGGTGGACAGGTGGAGAATGACAACTCTATGGGACATTGTAGAAAGTATATTAAAATAAAAACAAAATAAATGAAAGAAAACTAAATTCCTAAATAGTATAAATAGTAAAGATGTATTCCGACATTCGGGAACCAATAATAATGTCCAATTCTGTGTGCAGTGATTATATATTTGGCTCTGTGCTTATTTCTGTGACAAAAGGTAGCATGGAGACAGAATCGCCATTGAGATTTTAGGAAAACAGGCAGTAATTAATTCCCTGTTGACGGACAGGAACAGGATGGAACAGAGATGTTCAGTAGAGTAGTTAGGTGGTAATGGGTACATCCAGACAATTTCTGACTTCCCGTCACTGACAGCGATTTAGACCGTCCAGATTAAGCTTCTTCCCATGAGGTGGCTTTCCCTCCCACCGTGATGACGTGTTCGCCAGTGAAAACGACACTTCAACCCACAAAGAGTATGTCTGTTCCTGGAGAGATGACATTTTTAGCCACAGTCGACATGTTTCTACCTGTCACGGTGACATTTCAGCCCATGGAGATAATCTCTACCTGTGCCTTCATCTCTACCTGCACCGACTGCGTTTTTTACACTCAAAGTGAAATGCCTTACAGTGGCATTTATTCTGATGCTGATAGACCTGCAGTCACGATGCTTCTGTTGATATTTCTATCCACAACATTGATGGTTCCATCTGCAGTCCCTAGACCTAATGTCTTCTATCAGCAGTGATGATACATACAATATCTCTTCTGTCATCACATGTTCTACCAACACTATACCTAAAATATAACATTTTTATTATTACCATCAAATAAGATGACTCTTTGTTTTGTCACTCCTGGTACGACACATAAAGACTGAACTCTGCAGATCTTACCACTCACTGACTGTAGGTATGACTGGATCTGAGTTTTCAGCTTCTGTAGGCAGGTTGTTGTTCTGAAAAAGCTTTAATAAACCCATTTTAGTCTCCATGCCCAACATCAAATGGCAGGAAAAACAAATCCGAGTAATGGTTGACTGATGAACAAAACTTTTTTACTTTTAAAGCTAAAAATACTTTATTTATCAGGACATGGCTGACACCAAAGGCGAGGGAAGTCTGGTTACAATGAAGCCATAAATGTATGTATTACTACATGGGTGCTTTGTTGTTTTCTTTAAAGGAGATATTTGTAAATGTTTGCTGCATTGCCAGCATTAGCATCAGTGGCTGTTAATTACCAATCTAGACAAAGTGTTGTGATTTCAGCATCAAACTTCCATCCCTTTAATCGCCAAGCAACACCAGTGTTAACTCTTGTCTCGATCACGTCTTTTCTTCTACTGAAGGTAGCATGCTAACCAGCTAGCTCCGGCCCGTCTCGTCACTTTACGATAGCGACTCACTGTAGTTTCCAGTCTGCCCTGAAGATGTAACACCTGTCGTCAAGCGACAATCCCCATCCCCGCTCCCAGCAAGAAACCACGTTCGGCGGCAGAGAAAACTTACGGATAACACCTTTAAGTGTAACAGCTCCAAATGTATTATATCAAGTTCAGATATGTTTTAAATTATTTAAATTTAAATTAAATCTAAATACTAAGAGTATCAATATGAGTGTCTCTGAAACGTCCTGTGACCCTGTTGACATGTCAAGTGTCCCCAGCAGGGAGCCCTCCAGAGGTTGAGAAACTTCTCTCTACATTAGATTAGGCATCAGCCTGAAGCGGTTATCTGGCTCATGGTGGTTTATTAGTTAATAGAGACACAACATGAAACGCCATGAGGGCATTTTATGTTTCACATGTGAAATAACTTTTGATAAAGTGACTTGTCATCTATTAGATGAATGATATGTAATACAGACCCTCTACATTCAAATATTCAAATACCAGCACTTCAGAACTGAACTCATAATGGCCACACGGCTGAAAAAAATGTACATATATTATACTGAAGACTTCAGTGACTGTGGTAGATTCAGCTCTGTGTCAGGAGTAACTGTTTGCACTTGCACTTTGTATTAACATGCGAGATAAGTTGTCGAGATACAGGTGGATCTCAACAGCAGGTGTAAATGGGGTCATGTTGACAGGAGCAATATTGTCTGGGAAACGTTGGAGCTGTTTAGCATATACATTGTCACTCTTGATATCTGTTAGTATATCAGTTCTTTTGACTGTCTTTGGACTGCAGAACAGATTTGCATCAAGAGGAAACCACAAGCATTCTTAAGCAGCTGTGGCAGTCGAAACTGTCTTTGGTTTGTTCTCTAAAAACAACAGCTGCAGTTTTGGAAGAGTTCTTGTAGTTTATCACTTTGTTCAGGGTCTATTTTACATTTTTTTTACCTTGCTACATGGTGAGACCCTAGAAAGTAGCAACAGTGTGTTGTTGAGGTGGTACATGTTTAGATGCTAAAATCTGCACTTTATAAAATAGTTCAAAATAAAAAGTGAGTTTGTGATAGTCACTTAAGCATATGGCAAATAAGTGATGTGAGAATCATGAGTAAAAAACATGTATGCATACACACTAGTGCACACACATGCACATGCAAAATACAATAATTTGCCCTGGAGCAACATATTTACCTTATGCAACAATAGGCCAGTGCTGCTGATGTGTGTGATCATACAGGTGTTTTTTTGGATTATTTTTTGTGTGTATCAGACAGTTCAGACAGGACATTTTATAAATGTCAGAGATTCACAGAACATTTGATCAATTAGGTCTCTGACCAGAACAGTTGCAAGGGGTGTGAGAATGGTGAGGCTGCATCCTTGCGCCCACAGTGCAAACCTGTATATACAGTACATGTGTGTATATCCCATATCAAATACACAAAACCACTTGCATTTGATTCATTTGGGAGTTTAATTAGGAGGGATAATGCAGACAAGCATTGTTATATCAGCAGCAGTGCAATAAATGTAATGTACAGGATGTTTAGGTAAAGCTAATGTGCATGTAGCATGTCCGGCTCTTTTGATGACCAAGAACTCACATCTGGGGCTGGGTATTGTTAAAACATTTTGTTTATTAGTACTGAGACCGATAATGATTGTTATCAATACTTTTTTCAATAGCAATTAGAAAAGAAAATGACAATACACATTACAGTACAAATTTTAGTTTGACTTTAGTTTTATTTTTTAAAGCTCAGTCTCTTCACACACTCAAACGTGTTTGTGTAAACAAAGCATTATTAGATCTTGGTCCAAGCATGCTGATTGGTTCATGGATGCTGATGAGATTTACTCATTTTCTCCCTAGGTATCGAATGATAAGGCATTGTTCGATCCTCAATCGCATCAAACCAATTCGGTCGGTCCATAAAAGTATTGAAGCTTGATACCCAGCCCCTACTCGTGTCTTTTTATTCCAGCAACAGTTAGCTTTGTTTCTGTTAACCAAGATCCCTCCTATACCTGCAATAATGCTCAAAAACAATGTCACTGTATGAAGGGTTTTGTAGAATCACAGAGCACAGAGTCACACAGGTCTGGATGAGGACAGGCACACATGCTGTAGAGGTGTATTGAGGTGCTGTTTTGGTGTTTGAAATTCTGCTAGGGGCCTTGTACACATATAAAAAATCTGATGTTCATGCTCAGATTGTTCATAACATTTTTGTTTCAATATTTTACTATTGTGTATACAACACCTCAGCTAGCTGTATGCACAGTAGCATTACTGCAGCTACATTATGACTAACTTATGGCTCTGGAAAAATCCTGGAACTTTATTGGGAAAACTCGAGAACAATTTGTTTTTACTAACAGGGAAACTCAGTTCCTAGCATATATTAGGATGATGAGCTCACACACACACACACACACACACACAAAATACAATCAAGATCCAGTGATTGAAGAGAAGGAAAGTCATTTCTTTCTGGTAAATATGAAATCTTGAATGTGTCACTCCGTCTTGTCAGCCGTCCATCGCTGAGCATCTGCTGATGTTGTTAACATTACTCACGTCTGTCCCGTATGACACACCACCGAGTGAAATAGGAGGACGGCATTTACATAATGTGTCATCTCATCTCAACACTAAGACAGCCATCGCCAATCTGGCAATCTTCATTTTCAGAGACCCCCCCCCCCCCCCCCCCCAGCAGGCCAACCGGCTGGGGGTTTTCCTGACATGAACACATACGACAATGGTTCCCCAGCAACAATGGTAACAATCACATGCTCTTTCAGGAGAGTTGAGTTAATTGTGCATTACGTTTCTCCAGCCAGGACAAAATGTTCTGCTTTAAAAGGAGAAAATTACAGAGAAGTAGAAAAAGTGAAAGGATTTTTTTTAAGCAATAGAAATAGAAAGAAATTTTTAACAAATTTTGGCTGAACCTTGTGACCAGCAACATATAAAGGGGGCCATATACCTGAAGTTCAGCTGAATTAAAATAATTTTATAGACCCACACAACAATAAAACTTAACCGACAGAGTCTGGAGGCTAGCCAAAAAGAACGAAAGGTTTGGGCCAGCCATGCGATGGGCCGTAGGACGTGTTTACTCCTGGCGTATACACAAGTTTTTGAGCCCCTGAAACTGAGACTTTTGAAATCACTGCTGGACCCTGGTTCAGTTTGAAAACTCAGAGTCCCAATTCAGGGGCCGCATCCTTCAGAGACTGCATTTAAAGACTGATTGTGTCACAGCAACGCGACTAGACTGGACCCATTTCGAAGGCTCCTTCAAATCGACATAGAAATGTGTCCATCTTTTCCTGGGCAAACATGGATCCAAAGGGTGGATCCGTTGTAGACCAACCTGGCAGGGGTAAGGGCGGGCACAGCTGGTGACGCACAAAATCCTCCATAGACCAGACCGTTCGGCCTTCACGGTCTACGGCGGCTACAAACTTCCACACCTTTGTCGATTGCATCCATGCGGCCCCTGAATTGGGACACAGCTATTGACACCCACGTTTGTTCCCTGATTGGATCCTAGCCTTAACGACTAGTGATGTTAGCAACATGGCTAATGAATGACAGGCGTTACTGACCTTGTTTTCTTTCCTGGCAGCTGTTGTGCAGTTAAATTTAATTAAAACATTTTTAAATTTGATTTTTCACACATGCCCAGTGTATGTGAATGGTCATGTACGTATGCGTTTTCATAACAGCCTGTACGGTAAGTTGATCAAAGCACATGCACATGTGTCTTTTCTCAGTGCTCCTTGGCCCCGACAGCTGCTAGTTGAGATGATTCAGGCACCTGTTAAAGGTGGCCCATGGGTTGGTCCCTTTGGAGATGTCCAGGCATGTTCGCCTGACCTCGGGACACACCCAGGATGCGCTGAAGGGATTACATCACCTAGCTGGTCTGGGAACATGTGGGGATTCTTGTAAATGCAGAGGAGAAAAACATTGGATGGCTTTGTCTGTAACTGGAATGAATGGATGAATCATGACAAGACGCTTGGGTTTGGAGAGCACATCTGGGTGACGCTAAGTAAGACACCGAGCTTCTTCCTGACTAAACCCACATTGCTCCTTTAAAGAAGTGGGTAATAATGGAAGATAAAAATTGATAATTCTGTATGGGGGCGTAGTTAAAGTTAACTGCACTCAGTGGGGAATGTGTACACCTCTCCAGGCACCTCTGTGTTTTTCTCCGTGTGACGCTGATTTTGTGCACTGCAGTTTAAGCAGAGACCTTGGAGCGCCTGGGGCAGCGCCCTAAACCACAAGTCACATAGCTTTGAGGAGTCACATGGCTGCTGCCAACCAAGCGTTCACAGTAACAGAGGAAGACTCAGATGTGTTCAAACACATATCTCATGTCGTCGTAGCCATATGGCCTCAAACCCATCTGATTAACATCTGATTTACACTGTCACACTTCCTATTGTTTGATGACATTTATTGATGCAGTTGTGATGTGAGTAAAGGCACATATGGTGACACACCATGTGTTAATAATGAACATTAACAGCAGAGTTTTACTGCAGTTGTTTCTGCATAAATTCTGTATTTGGTTGCACAGTTGTGTCATGTAGGAAATGATTAAATAGAGCCAGAATTGAGATAATTCCTCAGGTCTTAATAACATCTTCCAGCTGAGTAATATACAATAATGTGTAATATGTGGTTAGACATAGATGCATGTGTAACCCTGTTAAAATATATTGCAGTGTATTCAAGAGAATATAAGTTCAATAAATAAGTTCATAGCTTAATAAATAGTAATTAAGTTAAAAGCTTAGAATTCATTGACCAGCAATGAAATTATAGTTTTGTCAGTGTGGGAGGGTTGCATGTTGAGTAATGTCATTAAGGTGTACATGTCATTGACATGGTAGTTATTTGTTGTATAAGAATTTATATTGAAATGTGTTCATATGTACAATAATATGTGACAGGAAGATAGTGAATTTACTATATTTACTGAGTTTGTGAATTTACTTTATTTTTGTAACTTTTGTAAATGAGTGAATCACATTCGGGGTCAAAGGACAGGAAGTGAGGGGGGTGAGAGGACGTTGACGGGGGAGAGAGTTGCAAGATGTAGGAAGACAGACGTGGGGCCCGCTGATGCGGGTGAAAAATGTGTTTGATTCTAAAGTTGACTTTTATCATCATTTGGTGAAAGTGTTCGACAAGGACTCTTTAAGAAACGTAAATGGTGATAGAGTTAGTCAGTTGGGTGGACTACTCAACGGAAGACAAAGTTTACTTAAATAAGCTGCTAAGACAGTGGCTAGTGCTTGTTCATGGACTTTGCTAGGATGCTAGCGATCAGCGAACTCCACTAGTAAAGCCTGTGTGAATTTGCAAACTACACGTAGATGACAGAGACCCCGACGGAGCCGGATAGCGTTGCCGACCGGAGGACTTTGCCAACATCGTCTGCCCTGGTGTGAATCCTCGTCTCTTTTCTCTCATTCCTGCCGCCTTGGACTGTGCGTGCGGACAGTCATATTGTAGAGGAACGAATGTTTGTTTGCCTGCGTTAGCCATTCTGTTTTGGGCTGCAGCGTACACGAGCATCTTTCTGGCCAGCAACTTTAAAACTGGGTATTTTGGTTTATTGTTTTATTGCCAGCTATAGGTTTACTTGCTTGGGCCCATAGGTTATTGCCCATAGGCATTGTGGGTATTGATATTTTGTTGAATTGAATACATTATGTAAAAGGTATTCTGAGAACTGAAAAGACATTTGGAAAAGAAAGGTTTAAATGGCATTTTCTATTTTTTAACTTTTCTAAGTAAATGCTCATACTATGTTATAAACACGTGTGTTTACTGACTGTTTTGACATTCTGGACATACGGATGGTAACTTTAAAGTTTGATAGTTCTAAGAACATTAATACTGTCTTATGAGAGTTAAAGTGTTTCTTAAGAGTGAAAGTAATTTCAGAGGCATTGCAGTACATGGTAATTGCAAAGTAAGGTGTAATGGTTATTAGTTTATTAGAGATTTAAAGTGAAAAGCATTACATTTTAAAATAAGGGAATTACATGCACATAAGGTAAGTTAAAGTAAGTTTATTAGTAACACAGTTACCTATTCTGGATATAGAAAAGAACTCAGGTTAGCCACCTCTCATTATAGCCCATGCTAGAGAGGCGCTACACGTGTCTTCAATGGCAGTTAAAATGATAGAAATGTCAGAATATGTTGTTGGACAAAGATTAACATTGGAAAAGCCACAGACTATAAGGTTCTCAAAAGAGCATTTATCATTACCATAGTCAGATGGACGTAGCCTCTGTGACGTCACCCACAGGTTTCTGAAGAGCAGGTTGTTTGAAGCTCAGAGTGAGCTGCTGTGCTGTCGCCATCTTGGCGGTGTCTGACTCAACTAACCTCCCATCAGGCTGCACAGTTAATCGAAAAATAATAAAAATTGCAGTGTGGCCAAGTGCAATATCGGAATCGCAGGAGCTACAAAAATTGTTAGCACCATAAGTGTTGTTGTGCTACAGAGACACCTCGGGCCTACAAATCGTATTCTCCAGACATAAATGAACATGTTTGTTTGATACAACAAAAAATCACATCATCAGATTCATTTTTTTCAGTGAAAATGAAATGCGAAAACAAACATTCCAAGTGAAACTGTATATTGCAATATCTGCCAAAATAATGGCGAGGTGGGGCGTGTGCCTCCCTGAAAATCAGGTGCTGCTTTTTAAATACTCGTGTGCAGAATGGAGAAAAAGCTTCAGAAATGGCTGCATTACGTTTGCACATCCTCTCACTTGGCCACTCGATACATAAAGTGGGTGGGTCTTGTTGATGTGTCAGTTTTGGAGAAAACCCTCGGACACAATGTCAGTAAAGTGCTGTGTGAGAGGGGGTTCAAACAGTTTCTGATAATCCAACAAGCACTACAAAACGTGACATTTGAAAAATCATTCTAGCATTTTTCCCTTTTTTCTCCCATTCAGGAATAACCACTTCCCCTGCACTGAAGTCCTGATTGCTGTTAGCTCTCTCTTGTTTCAGAGACTGTAGAGAGGCATGTGTTTCCTCCAATACACAATGAGTCACCATCTGCCTCATTTCACCTAACCACAAGGACTATCAAGGAGGGCATAATACATGTGCAAAAGGTCCCTGACCAACCAGCAGGAATTACTAGAGCAGTGTCAAGAACATGATCCTTCACTGGCTTCCCACTTGAAAACACTGCCGGTTGTGTTTGATGGGGTGACAAGCCGGAAGCAACATTCATTGGGACTGAACCCAGGTCTGTGTGGTGGTGGGTTATGTCCCACGTGACTCCCAAATATTAAATCAAAATATAAAAAAATGTAACACATTGACAGATGTTACATTAAAGGCTCTGTTGCTTTAACAGATGATAGAGTCAGTAAGGCCTTTGAACAGCTGCCCTAATTAACTTTGATGACTCCCTACTATGAAAAAAACAAAAAGAAAGCTAATTATTTTATATTGATCTGCAGGTCTTGAATTTGTTTTTATGTTTAACTGTTAAAACAGTACAGAAAATACATTTGACAGTGAACTGTAGCTGATACTGAAAGTGCAGCTGCATGTTGGCATGGATACCATAAAGTTAGATGAAACATTACATGCTGAACCCTGCAGCTGTGCTCCACCTGTCCATACTTTAAAGGCCACATACTCACCCACAGTTTTTATGTATACTGCTCGGCAGGGGCGGAGCCAGACATTATAAACATTTGGGGCTTAGCCCAAACTCAAGGAGCTGAAAATAAAACCATCAAGTTTTGCATCAAGCCCAAAAACTCCACTAGTTGTCGGGCGACTTGAAGATGGTGATATTTCCCCAGTAGCTGCAAAACTGAGGAAATTACAAGAAGTAATTTTATAAATTTTACTGAAGATTCAGGGTTTTTGGGAAAACATCTGGAGCTGGAGCTGGAGCCGTATAAGCCGCCCCCTGCTGTGCTGTGCTGCTCAGCAGCTGGCTCAGGACATCAGGTCGCAAGTCTTATATCAGTGTGATAGTTGGGGTTATTTGACACAGGGTTGTGTGAGGTACTTATCTGTAGTCAGTGTATTACCTGCAGCAGATTCAGATCAGCTCCCAGTTTAGAGAAGCAGCAGAAGCACCGGCACAGAAGATGAGGCTTTTATTTTGAATATTTATACCGCTTTATCTGCCGTTAAAGAACCATATTACTACACACAAGTGCACTTTTGGTGCACTGTATTACTCCACAGATCAGTTGTTTGAGTGAGACAGAGCTAAGCGTAGGTGCGCTTGTGCGTAAGAATACGATAGTTCAATGGTTGAAAAAATGTAGTTCCAAAGGAAGGGCTGTTTGACGGCAAGACAAAGCAGTGGAAATATTCAAAATAAAGCAAATACTTCAGCTCATATTATTTCTTTTCTTTGGCCATAGTTAAAACAGAGTAAGTACCTCACTCAACCCCATGTCGAATAACCTGAACTATCCCTTTAACATGCCAGGCCAGATCTGGAAGTGATGCAGAGATAGTCATGGGACAGTCCGGTTCAGATGCTTAGCTTTGCAGGTATGGAGCCAGTTTACTGAGCTGGGAATGTGCAGGACTCTGGACAGAAGATGAAAAATGTAAACAGATTTTTTCCCACTGAAAAAAGACTAAATAAGTGAAAAGTGAAATACAAATACATTTCCTTTTCATCTACGCATTTACTATGTGATGATTAAATGAAATATATTTCATATATTTAGATTTTTCATACTCTTTTAGCATTTTGTCTTCAGTGAGTGAATGAACTGTTTTGTTGTTGAAAGAAGAATTTCCCATGTCCCGATGAATTGAATCGCAACACAGAGAAGAGATATGCTACATTTCAGTGTTGTCCAGCAGAGGGCAGCAAAAATGTGCCCATAATAAACACAAAGCACTGTCATTAGTTTGTCATTAGTGATGGAGATGCATTGTCCATACCAAAATGAATAAACAATCAACTGTCCAATTGTTTGATTTCTTTTTTTTTTTTAAAGTAGGCACTTTAAATCTTCCACACACGTCGACAAAATGATGGAAGTTGTGCTTTAAATGACAGATATTTTATCTTTTAAAGATAAAAAAAAAATCCTGGACAGACTGCTGAACCCACAGCAGCCACTGTGGCTCATCACACACAGATGACCCTTCAAAAATTAGCATTGTCAAAGAGGGGGAATTTTAGCAGTAACCAGTCCTTCGTCATCCCTCCAGACAAATCTATTCACGACTCCATCGATGCAGTTTCCACACTGCTAGTTACACAAAAACAAATAAAGTGCATCCCCAGTGCCTCAAACAAAGTGATGATTACATTGTGGCTTTGACATTTGAGGCAGCCCCTTGCCAAGTCAGCCCAAAACTCATTGCTCACCCTGTTCATTACCTCCCATAATAACCCTATTCAGAGACAGCGGGGCCCAGCCTCGGCCCAGGGACCCGGCAATAATCCCCTGCATTAATTAGATGACCCCCAGAGACGGCTGGTGCTGCAATGGTGGGCACAATGACAGGCTCTCTGCTTATTGTTTATGGCTGACTGTAAAGTGTCCAGCAGTGGGAGAGATGGGAGAGATCAGGGAGAGGAGGAGAGGAAGTGGGAAGAGGTGGTCGGCTGGGGGCCAATCAGGCCAGAGCGAACAGCAGTGATGCAGAGACATCTTTTCTCTCAACACAGCGTCGGTTTCTGAAGTTGTGACTGTCAGTTTTTATCTTTTCATACGAGATCTTTCTTCCATTTCCTGGAAAAAAGTCAAATCTGGCACCGCACGATGAGTGTGTTACACGATGACTAATGCAGGTTCTTTCTACATGATTTGATTATTGGCTCAGTCTTTGTTGACTCATCACACACTGAGTGTGGAACTTCATATTCACAATATGAATTAAAGTAATTCAGCAGCTTTGCAGCCTTGTGACTCATGGTGAATTATCACTGGAGTTTAGCACATTTCAGCTCATCATTTCAACTCCAAGTGTTGCTCCATGTTAACTGGTGTGAATAGCCAACTGTTTGCTAACACCTACAGATCATATGGAAATCCATTGAAAAAATCCAGAAGTAATGTGTCATTTTGTTTAATGGACCTCTGGAACATGTTACTACTTCAAAATCATGTTTATAACCCTTACACCAAAGTTAGCAGGTATAAGCAGGTTTTTTGAAGGAGTTTAGTGCTGCTAATTATTTATTTGTGGTTTCCATTATAAAACTTTGTGAATTATTATCATCCATATTTATTTCATGATAATACTGATAACTGTGATAATTTTGGTCAATATCATTATGGTGACAAAAAGGTCACCATAATCATGATATAAAATTTTTATACCGTTTCATCTGTAATTGCATCTTAGAGATAGCACATCCTATCACCAAAGATCTAAGAAGCTTTAATATGACATTTGATTGTTAATGCCTGTGTTTGTGCTTATTGTGTCTCTTCTGGTCTGATTCTCTCAGCAGAACTCATCAGTGCGACGCTGGTCTGCAGCCACATCACAGATCTCACGACGAACATGAAAGGATCACAGGTCAGTAGCCGAGCCTTTTAAAACCGGTCCATGGTTGTTAGCATGATAGCATGACAGGGTAGAAGTGGGCTGAAATTAAATGAAAGAAACAACTGTGTGAAAGGTAGGAAACACATACTCCTTAGATCCCACAATCAAACACCTGTGTGGTCTTTAAACAAATGCAAGAAGAAAAGATTCTTAATGAATTACAGCTTTGGGCTTCACAAAACAAAACAACACATTATATAAATCTTTTTTTGTTTCTGGCGATCAGATATGGATTAAAGACCACCACTAATACCTGACATATCCTTGACGAAAGGAATATGAGAGCGTGGAAATTGGTAATCGGCCTCATTGACCAGCTTTAGTTAAGAAAAGTGCCTGAGGAGGAACAAAGATAGTGGGATTTGTAAAAACGGTAATCGTCCTTCTGTTTTGTCTGTACAACCCTAAGTAAAGAAAAGTCAAATACAGTTTTAAGATTCAATCTGGTCATATATATACAGTATATATAGAGAAGAGATACATACATGTATGTACATATATAGTACTGAATGAAGCCAAATGCATACCGAGTTAAACATGTGCTGTAAATTTAGATTACATTGAGTTTTTACTTTGTGTTTTATTTTCATGCTGCAGAAATATCATTTCAATTAACACAGACAGGATACAGTGGATATCAAAACGTGCCAGTCTCTCAGAGCTGGTGATTTATGGCCTGGAGGTCTGAAATGAAAAAACCCATGAAAAGCATTGTTCACACTTTCATTTATAACACACAGCAAAGAAAATAAATAATCTACGCTGAAGAAAAGGACACTCATTTTTTAAAGATTAAAAATGGGAAACCAAACACTGTCCTCATGTACGCACCCTCTGTAATTGTGTTTTGCTTTTGTGTTCATTTTTAAATCGTACCTGCATTTACAAGGTATTCATTCCTTCATGCAACATTACAAGCATTCATTTACCTTTCATTAGGGATCATCAGAGTGAAACACACAGACACACAAACACACACACACACACACACACACACACACACCTGCTACTCCAGCGTTCTCATGATTCACTACTTGTGCTATCCATCAGTGCATTATCATGATGGGTGGCAAAGACTCTCTGGAGCATTTATGAAGCGGTGGTCTTGCGAAGCACTCAATGACTTTTGATGGCGCGTCCCAACATAATTGGATGTACTCAGAAATCCCTCTTCAAAGGCTAATAAAGCACAAAACAGATTTTTGACACATTTTATGATTACATTAAGTGGGGGAAAAATGCTTTATGGTTGTACCTCAGCACAGGCTAAAGCCATTAATTGTTCAAGGTTTCACCTTCCAGTAATGAAGCAGTGCAGGGTTTAATGGGCACGGATCTGCAAATGTTACAGCAGCATAAAACTGGAACGTAATTATTTTGGCCCAATTAAAATATGACATAATTATTCTGTTGAAATTAGGCAGTGATATTCTAGAGCCTGGAGAACTGTACAGCTCGATTCAGGACGGAGGATTATGACGTGACTGAGCTGAAACCAAGGTGTGTGGTTAGATAGCCGGCTCCATCCGTCCAACCACGCCCGTGTAATGAAACACAATACGAATTTCAAATTCAAATTGAATTATCCCTTTTCACTGTTTGGTTTTTTTTTTCTTTAGAATTCAAGTTAGTAAATTGTTGGGACTCATTCAAGAGACCAGATGTTTCTTTGCTCCACAGACGAAGGGACTCACTTCCCCACATTCCCCCACTGTTCACACCTGGGGACGACCTTCCCCTATAGACCTCACTGACCAGTCAGTGTTGGTCAGTGTGTGACACGTGACCCCCCCCCTGCATGCAGCTAACCTCCCTCCTCCCTCTAACCTGGTACCTTTAGATTACATCAGCTAGGCTAACAAAGAAACTCCTTCCCTCCCACACACCCCAGGTGGTCTCAGGGGCCACTTTGAGTAGTTTCTTTGTTTACCGCCATCTTGTGTAGTCTTCTTTGTTCAGGTCATGTGGTCACAGTGATCACTTTGAATCGGCGACCTTGCCTTTGTCTGTGTCCCCACAGACACACCCCCATACACACACACACACACACACACACACAAACACACACACCTGTATATACTAGATTAGACATTGTGTTTTACTCTGCTCCATTGTAAATAAATGTCTTTAAGTATAACTACTAGTGTGTTTAATGTTGCACAAGCGTGAATATTGCCAACCTCTGCTCAGTAGAACTCCAGTCCTTCATTTTAACTTACTGTTGATATGGTAACTTGGTTGTAGTTAGTAAGGTAATTATAAATCAGAGTTCCAGATTAATAGTAATAATTTGAGACTGAAACAATATTGGCTATTTTGCCTATTACTTTAGGCTGGTGCCCCCGAGGACTTTAATTCATTTTAAAGTTATTATTTAATATAAATATGTTTAATATTAATATTTTCTTAATTTATGAGAATAAATAAATAAATTGATAGACAACATCCAACATTTACGGTGTCCAGCTCATGAGGCAGAGCTCAGACCCAACAAAATACTATTTGAATTTATTTGTCAAGGATAAAACTTCTTACTGCACCTTTAATAGATGAGAAACAGCTCAAGGTATTCACCAGGATAAAAAAGAAATGCATGAATTAGAATGGTAGGACTGAAAAGGTACAAGGGAAAGATGAAACAAAGAGAAATACTGAATGATACAAACTACAAGGGATTGATTTTGTACAAGGAGAAAAGTTGGTGATGAGGGGTGAGGGCGGGGGTTGTTATTAATCTTATAACAGGTGTATTCAAAAGCTTTCCAGCAACTTTGTCATGCACTCTGAAGCTCATCAAGGACAGTCAGGGTCAAGAATGTGAAGTGCCAGGTACTCCCACAATGCCCTTCTGCAGCAGTGTGAAAACACCTCTCTTTTTGGGAACCAGCAGGAAAAAAGAAAAGTTGCAAGAAGCCCCTTTAATTCAAAAAACAGTGCATGAATGTGAGTATGTCTGTAGTTTAGAAACAGTTGACTGATCATAAAGTTCTGTAACTCATGATCCACTACAGTGAATCCAAGGACTTAGTTTTTTTTCCTGCTTTTCCATTTCAGTCTTTTCTATTTCTTCTTTCCCACGTCAAAAACCTTTTCATTCATTTCAGATGTCACCTTGACTTTAATTTTTCTGCCCATGTTCCTAAAACCAATCAGTCCACATCATCTTTGAATATTATGTGTCTCGGTCTTCGCCACCGTGTCCTTCAGCATGATCCAGGTGTTTCTTTCATCTGCTGCCTTTACTCCACCACCACCACCAGTGTCCAGACTCTCTGAGACTGTACCTATCTCCCATCTCCATGGGTCTGGATCACATCTGTTCTTCTACACTTTAAACCCATCTCTCTTTATTGACATAAAGTTGTTGATGATCACAAATCGGCCAGCACCTTAGGCCTAAAACTGAGATATGTCTTCATTTGATTGATGTAAGTTATGTTTTAATTCTGCAGCATTTAAACCAGCAACTGGTGGTTGCCAGATCATCAGGTCAGGTCTCTGAAAACGCACAAACCTGCAGCTATTCAAAGATATTATCAGTAACACTGTATGGAGTTGATACGACAAGATCTTTTGAAATGGGTATTCATAGGAAAGATTCAGCAGCACCCTGACACTGGTAGGGACATGTCCTTAAATCTACACCCCATAATGAGTCATGTCACCTTTTATTATTATTTCCTGAATAGATTGAACAGATTAGAGAAGTGGTTTCCAATATTTTCAAATTCATAGCCCACTTGAAAATGTTGGTGGCCCACATCTGACACCATAACAATACTGAGGCCAAATAATGTCTTCCCAGGGCACTTTTAATATTAATGCTAATGACTGATTATTCAGAACTGAACTGAAAGCAAGGGAAACAAAAAAAAAATCCAAAACAATTAAATGAGTTTTTAAACATTTTCCCGTGTGTAGGGTTTATCAAATCAGAATCTGAATCTGGTTTATTGTCAAGTAGGTTTTCACATACGACGAATTTGCTTTTATGTTTTACTGCAGAACATTAAACAAGGTCAAAACAAAAATTTAAGAAAGATAAAGCAGACGTAAGTTCAGCAAATCAGATAGCTTAAATATAAATAGATTAAATACCTAAAATAAGAATGTGAAAAAATATAAGAGATAGAAATAGAATACAAATGATTTCTCGGCCCACTTGTGGCCACTTGTTTAGCATGAAAACATAAATGCGGGCTCTCATAATGCCAGGATTGCTTCTCCAATACAAAATACTTCCTGTTAGCAGCGTCCTGTGCAGTACCTCTGACACTACAGGGTTAGGATAAGGGTTATGTCAAGTGTGCACAAATACACAGGAGAAATTAAATACCTTCAGAATCTTCTTTCCCTCTACATCGGCAGTCTCGATAGACAATTACTGAAACTTTAGATTACATCGTTAATAATCACCAATGGCAAAAAAGGCTTGAAAACAACAAAACACTTCACTTCCCTCAAGAGCAGCTACAGTGTTTTTTTCTGAAACTAAATGGATTTTAACAATAACTGTAATTATTTTTTAAATCTTTGCAATGCATTTCCAATTATTAACCTTTATTTCAACACAACAATCATTATCTTACAATTAGTAATGATTATTTGACCTTTTCTGCCCTCTTTTTTCCAGACTGCTCACAGTTGTTTTGGTTTTGTAGTGTAATTGTCTAATTTTGAACTCATTTCAAGGGTGTAATTTACTGAACTGTTTACATCTGACGTCTACAGTGTTGTTATGAAATCATCACATTATTCAGGTAGTCATCCACTGCCCATGCTTATTTATGCCAGGAGACCCCTCCAGTCTGAAAGATAAAATGCCTTGCTTGATGCTTTGTGAACGGATTGAGGCAATTGTTTGTGTTTAGCATGTGTTTGGTAGCATAGGTCTTTAGAAGAAGCATTCACGGCTCAGGAACATTGTTATCACAGCAGGAGGGTCAGACCTGGGATCATCCTTGTTAGAGGCTGAAAGACGAACGTGGAAAGTGAACGATTATTGTACATTATGCCACATACTGTGCATCCGCCACAGCATGAGGAACACACAGCTCAGGCCTATTTTACCTGAAAACCACCTCCATCCCATGGATCAGCCTTTTAGTGCCAATGGCACATGGCCATCAGGATAACAATGATCAATTCAGCAGCCTAACCCGATGCTGCTGGAGATGGCTTATTGATGTCCTCACATTGCGATTGACTCACTGGTTGAGGCTGGAGCCTTCCAGAATGCTAAGTGCTTTTGTTAACCTTTTCACGGCTGAAGTCCACTGCTTCCAACGTACAAAACTCTGGAAAGAAAGTTTCAGAGGAAAAGACTCTGTGTTGATAACACAAAGAACTTTCCATTGCTACTGCAGATGATTCAGACGAGAAAGCCACTTGAAGTAATAGCAGCATGAAGGAATTAACAGATGCTGGACTGGAATACCTCATTCACTTTAAAGGTGGGTAAGTTGTTATTATCTTAGCTGCAATACTCTGTTATTGTCCTCTGCTGTTGTAAGGTGAGTCACTGGCTGGTGCCATGAATCATCTCAGTATGCCCACACAGAGTATACACACACACACACACACACACACACACACACATACATACATATGCAGTCATCAGCTTTGGATGTTGAAGTTCCAGGGCCAGTTGTTTTAAAGTCAGCGCTGTACTCTGTGTGCTTATTATCGTGCCATCTTGCCAGCCTGTCCTCCCACTAGTTTTGCCAGCATTCAGTCAGAAAGAAAGGTCCCAATCTACAATCTTGCAGGGCATACTTACCATGGCCACCGTGACAATAAGTTCCAGATCCAGAGGCTGGGTGTGTGTCAGTGTGCGTAGGTATGTGCTGATCAGTTTCAAGGAGAAGGAGACTGCTTCTTCACTACACTTTCATTTTTTAAAAACAAAGTAATGGGCTTATTTTAAACGTTACATCACATGATTCTACTGTTTTAGACGACCATACCACTGTTGGATTTACTTTACATGCTACATACACTGTTTACTGTTATCTACCATATGCTGTTGTGTTTAAGATCCTTTTTTTAGTTTCCTGAACCTAAATTATCTTACATGAACATGTGCCACGCATCCCTCATACAAATCATCAAATGGTCGCACCTGAGTATGACTGCCGTGTTCAGACGTGTCTGAGCGAATCATCCTGAGGGAGAAAACAAAGCAGAGTCCACAGAACTGACAGTTTTCACACCAGCCGTAATGAACTGAACCAAAGGGCAAAAGTACCAGTTAGTTTGAAGTGAACTGACCAGGTGTGAAAGCAGCCAGAACCTGTCCTCAGATTATTAAGGCCACAGGAAGAAAGTTTTTATGATGTCATTGTATCGAGCATGTATCGTGATTGTCAGACAGTTTTACTGCACCACGATTTTTTTGTTATATCTGCATATAATAATGTGTCAAAACTATCTGTTAAATGTCCAGGAAAGATCAAGATCAAACATCTTTGCACTGATTTTGATGAGTGAAATCTTGACTGAACACAACTGCACATGTAATAACTCTAATGAGGGAGTTCTGATTTTGGTGCTTTTTGCTGCACATGATGACAACTGAACTGGATTCGGTCTGACTGTATCCTGCATAATATTAATTAAATGATCTTAAAATAATGTCAGTGGCTGTTCAGTCTGGTCCAAATACGGTTAGTGACAGATGATGCTTTTATATCAAGTCTAGAAAGGGGCTTGAATTGTATCTGGTAAGTTTTTTTTAGAGTGACGTGAACTTTAACTTATTTTAAATGATTAAAAATTTAGATAAAATCTACAATTACCACCTCGTGGTTGATTCCTCCATCAACCAGCCAAGTTGCTGGAAACATGGTCACAGTCTCTCTTTCCTGAGTTACAGCATTGACTCATGGCCAGAGGTGTTTTTGCAGAACATTGTGATGTCACAGTAAAGTTGACCTTTTGGATATAAAATATCATCACTTTATTTTATTCTTTATAGACATTTGAGTGAAATTGTGTCATAATTAGTGTATGATGCAAAAATTCCCTCTGGGCGTTCCTGATATATTGGATTCACAAGAACGTGAGGTCAACGTGACTTTGACCTTTGACCTTTGAACACTAAAATGTAATCAGTTCATCCTTGAGTCCAAGTGAACATTTGTGCCAAATTTGAAGAATTCAAAGTCATTTAATATTGAATCATTACTTGTGACTTTATCCAGCTTAGTAACATATGATGATGCAATATGGCAGTTCAGTTTAATACAAGGTTACTTCTAATTATATTGTGTGCAGAGTGTGCACACAGAGTGTTCTTCTTAAAGATGAAGAAATTACAAAGCAAGAAAGTTGATATTAATCCAAGATTAAAAGTCAGTGATTGTAGCATCTAAACTATATGGTAAAAAATCATATGATAATCTTTTTGTGTATCAATCCACAATCTTGCTCATCATCTTTATTCTGTTTCTGATCAGATTTTATTCCGTAAGTCCTGACCGGAAGTTGTGAGTCCTATCAGCTGCAGTGAAGTCACATATTATACATTTGACTGACTGATTTACTGAACTCCTGTTATTTTTTTCATATCACACATCGTATGTCCGCTCTGTCAGAGGTTTGTGAAGCAAGCAATAGAACCTTTGGAACGTCCTTTCAGAACTTTTCACAGTAGCTTGAAATAAAGCATCGCAAAAAATATATATGGACTTTCTCGCGCTTTCATTTTCAAGGCAAAATGGCAGAGGAAGTGATTGTTCCTCTGTTGCTGCTCAGACAGAGATCCATTTTAACAACAAATACCTATTTCCTTTTTTAGTTTATTAAAAAAAATTATATCATCAAAATAATCTGGTGGGACAGTTTTGACCCGCAGGCCGCTAGTTGCCAACCATTGCTCTATATGGACACTTAGTGTTGCAGCCTATTTGTCCTACCCTGTATTATGTTAAAGATTTAGCAGGTAATTACAAGTTTTTTGTCAACCTGCCATCCTCCCTGTCCAGCCCACAACCTGAATGTGTTGTGTATTGATGAAACCATGACGCTGTCCATGGTGCTGAAGTAACAGACGGCTTTATACAAACTCCTCATTTCATATTCAATTGTCTCTAAAGCAAATATCAAGAATTCTCAGGTCATTTTAAGAGACATATTATAGCAATGTTCAGAGTTTCCTGAAGAAGGGAAATAGCGATTGTTAGAGCTAATGTTGCTTGGTGACCTTTTATTTCCATTACTATGGCAACGAGTTGGAATGTATACGAGTGTCGTAGCCGTCACTTCAACTGTTGCTGCTTAAAGTCTCGAATCTGACTTTTAGTTCCTGTAGTAGTGGAATACTATCTTTCATCTGTCCTCATAAATCCTCACGTCCTTCAAAGTTTTTAACACAGATGTTCTGTTCAAAACATTTTAAGTCTCAAACCCAAGATGACACATCTTCAGGGTTATGTTTTCAGATTTTTAAAAGCTCCCTCTCACCTGTTTTCATGAGCTGAGCTGCATTTGGAAATCTGTGGCTCATTTGGCAGAGTGTGTTGTTCACCAATCAGAGGTTTGCCAGTTCGATTCCCAGCTTTTGTCTGTACGCTAAAGTGTCCTTGGGCAAGACACTGAACCCCAAGATGTCTCACTTGGAAGTGGCTCTGAATAAAAGCATCTTTCAAATGAGTAAATATATTATATTTGTTCTGATGGGTAAACTGAATTTCCTGTGTAAAATCTGTGGACTGCCCCTTTTAAAAAAGGGTGTCTTATTTCGTCTCTTACTCTCCATCTTGCTACATAAAGGACATGCTATTTCCTGCATTGAACACGTAAATAGCAAGGTGGGAAATTGTCCACTATGGACGTATATTTCCTTGGTATTCTGGGCTGTCACAGGCTTGTCAGAGAAAATCTCTCTGTAGGTCAAATATCGGTAGTTAACCAACATCGGGAGCACCACATCCTCTCCACCACTTAATGCTAAATGAAGAGATTCTGATATTGCCTAGGCAAACATAGTGATGGGCTGTTATTGACCAATCGTTAGCTTTATTGACATCACATTAGAGGCCTCAAAGTGTAGTGTCAAGTTAAAGATGTCAATAATGGACTGTTTTAGGCTTTTAGGCTTCTAATGTTTCTCTCTTACCATTTTCTAATGCAGTAGCACCATTTTGTGCAGTTTTTTTTAAGGTTCATGAGGTTCATGATCCATTACGAGCTCCTTTCAATCACCAGCTCCTGTGGAGAGGAGTTCCTGCCAGTGACAGTTATGATGCCAGAATTTAATTTGGGAAAATGGAGAAAAATGTGAATGTATGACATCTGGATTAATACTGATGGAGACTGTCCTTTGTTGTAAAAGAGGCCTTAATCATCATTTACAAAGACAAACTTGCCTGGAGTGCTTCTTTTACTTTTTGCCTGATCCACTGAATCCGGGGCTTTAATGGACAGCAGGGGAGGCCGTGTGCTCAGCCTGTAGTGCCGACAGTCCTCCATCTGTTTATCTGAAGCTGTGATAGATGGGCTGTGGAAATTTCCTCCCCCCTTGTGTAGCTGCAATCAGTCTCCCCATCACTACTGATAACACAGCGTGCCAAAAACACAACCTCACAATGGCAGTAGGTCCTCACAACAAACTAGGTTAATGATGCAGGAGGACTGCCTGTCACCCTCTGGACTCACAGAGGTCCGGCCTCGTGTTTGTCTGTCTATCACAAGAATTTGGTTCTCCTCCCCGTTAGTCCGCTGGCCTGATAGAAGCAAACATCAGAGCTGAGCTACGATAAAGAAATGTTGTTAACTCTTTACTGGGGCATGGGCACATCTTTTTGTTTTGTAGTCTCTCATATTGAGACTCAAAAAACCTGAGAAAATGAGTGGAGAAAACAAAGCTGTCGCCATCACTGTCACCAGATCTCAACCCAGAATGAACACCCTGCATTTATTCTCTTTATTTGTCATTAAATAAAAAACCCATTCATGCCTCATTTGACAACACAGAACAGAAGCACCTGCAGTGGAGAGCTGGAGAACAATGCAAAGCTATTCAAACAATACCACTTATAATGGTCAATCAGAACTACTAAAGAGCAACTTTTATTCATTTGTTTATTTATTACCTATTTTTTGTATTATTCATATTATTTATTTATTATTTATTTCTCATTATTGTATTCTTTTTTCTGCACCAAGCATCAACCGCTGGGGGGTGAAAAATGAATCCAACACTGAAGTGCCAGAAACTGCAGTTCCTCAAATGAGTGAGTCAGTCCCCACAGACTCCCATGTTAAAATGTCCAACTTTACAGCAGAAATAAACATGTTTACAGCCTGGTACAGAAACAGTTTTGGTCTCTAGAGCTAATTTCCCGTCATGACACCTGTTTATATAACTCACCTGTTTACATTTTATTAAAGCTTAAAGTTCTGCATAATTGAGGGTGTGGCTGCTTTGAATGACACGTGGGTGACCCTCTGTACTGCTAGCACCAGCCATGCTGGGCCGTTTCTATGGAAACGTCATGCCCCGTGCCGTAAAAATGACGTAAAAAGTTTCATGTTCACGTTCACCATTTGTAAACTGATTCGTGCAGTTCAGCGTTCCCAAAAAATATCAACGTGTTCAATGAACGCTAATCATTGAACGCGTTCATGCACAACACTGATAACAGGAACCTTGCCACAGTTATTAAACCAGCATCATGCACCGAAGTCTCAGCTCCACACACAACACACCTCTTTTCCCATTTTTGATAAGTCGGGAGTTAGGGGGCGGAGTCGGACACTGCCAACATGGTGACGGTGGAGCAGCTCACTCTAAGCTTCAAAACCGCTCTTCAAAAACCTGTCGGTGACATCACAGAGGTTACGTCCATATTTATTTACAATCTATAATTTGAACCACAGGTTTGGTGGAAACTGATTTTAAAAGAAAATATGTGATTGGATTTTATTTTACATTAATAAGGGCATAAATTCAGCGAGTAAGGAGGTGTTTTTTATGTTTTACACTAAAGTCGTCACCATAACCTTTTTTCTCATGGTAAATGATTGTGTTCATGCAGGTTAAACAAATTACAGCCTGTCAAGACATCAAGCCCACAGTGTTTTAAACAAGAAAGGGAACAGTGACAGCTTTAGTTTCTTTTGGGACTTCATTCAGTCATCTGTAAGGATATAATATTTATATTTTGTATAAACAAAAAAGTGCTTTTTTTATTATTTCAATATTACTTGTACTGACTGTAACTTTTCAAATACCTGTGTGTTGCACTGAATGTGGTCTTTATTTGTTTTAGCAGTAGTGAGTCATTATTTGAGACCATTAGGAAATGACTGCAGAATTCATGAGCCTTTGTTAATGATTATCACCAGCCAGAGAGATCTGTCATAATTTGGCAACCCAAAAGTTGTTAGCATTAATGGCTTCAAACAGGTCTGTAAAGCATTAGCAAATGATTTATTAATCATTAATAAAGTCATGAGGGTAAAATATAAACCCTTTATAAGAGGCGCCTTATTCTAATTGCTGCATTTATGGGCTGGTTATGAGCTTCTACATCTATAAAAGTAAATGAACAGCATTGAGCAGTGTTGGACTGACAGGTTCTGTTGTGTGGAAATCGAGCACAGGCGACACTCACTGAGCAAACATGCATGTGGTGAAACGGAGAACGGGGTCTTTGCACGACTTGCACCAATAATCGTTCACTTTGTCATTCAAACTCTCACTCATCCATTTATCTCAATGTCCTGAAGAGTTAATCTGCTTCATAGGTTCAAAAATACATTTAATTGCATTACATCTTCTCGTCTCCTGCCACATATTGCTCCATATTATTTCATTAAGCGCCCACAGAGCTGAGGCCTTGGGTCTAGACCATTAAAGTGACAAAAATATAGTGAGCTTGCTGAAATCCACCACGGTGGGGCAGGTAATTAGCATTAAGTAAAAATTTGTGTCATGATTTTCACGCTGCTATTAATTACTTCATCACATGCATTGGCTGCGAGTAACATAATGCCTGAATGTGTCCCAGTAACTTTGCTGAAGAGATTATTTATCATCATGGGTTGTAATTATACCTGGGGCTCGGCGGATTCAAATGGATTTGCTGCGGAGCTGATAGCATAAATGTTTGATGAGATGATGATGTTTTCATTGATGTGTGACCGGCTCGGCATTATAGCCAGAGAAAGGCTCACAGGTTTCCCTCACTGATAGTGTTTGCCTCAATCATTGTTGATAAGATTAAGGACTTGGGGAAGGGGCTTTTCACAATATACTGATTCCACACAAATATCTCATTTGTCAGAGGTCAGGAGTGTGAAATAAGTTGCGAGCAATTACCGTCTGCAACCCCTGCATTCAGTCATACAACCCCCGCGAGTCATTACTATGCAGCCCTGTGACAGAAAACACAATGTCCTTCTGTGACTTGAGATTTGTCGTCTGTATTGTGTGAAAAAATGCAGCTTTATTATTTGACCCTTGATTTAGATAATGAAAAGTCCAAAAGACACACTGCCACTCAAAGACCCAGGAGCTGAACGCTGAGATCAGTCGCCTCAGTCAGCTGATGGTGAAGTTAACTGCTTCAAAACAATATTAGTATTTGACCCTAAACAATATAAATTAGCTGAGAGAATTGTGAATGTCATGTGACTCTACGGATTGAGTTACTGTATGTTCAGACTGAAAGCAGCGAGAGCGTCAAAGTGACCAGAAGTACTTCATTTTCTATATGAGCCAGGGTCTCTTGGCAGCGAGCAGCGGCGTGCCTGTTCGTAGCATGTCTGAAGCGGTGTGGGCATAGAAAGTTGTCCAGGCAACTTTATGGTAATTAGCTATGACACGGTTGGGCAGCAACCAATCGGAATGGAGAAACACTGCATCAAAACACACCCATCAAACATTTGATCCCAAACACAATGGAGGAGAAGCTGATAATTGCAGTGGCACGTTTCCTCGTCCTTTACGACATGTTCCTGTTTGCTTACAGAGACTTAAATAAAAAACAATGCTTGGACAGAGGGGTCTGACATCGTTGGTGTTCCAGGTGAGTTGGTGAAGTGCAGCTTATAATTTATAGCATTCTGAACAAATTTGCTAGCTGTTTATTTATCAACAGAGTCCTTGACGCTCTCGGTGTGAGTGTACAGGAAGTTCAGTGAGTGGAGGAGAGCAGCAGCACATTCAATTGAACAATGATCACCCAGACAGAAATGTCAATGAGCTGTGAATGTTTCTTAATTAACAACTACCAACAACTAATCCCCATCGTTTGTCCGTGGAACTCCCTCTCCTTTTCTTTTTTCCTCTTAAGTTATTAACTTTACTAAATAAATTTAGTTTTCTCTTATGGCAGAGTATGGATCCTCTCGATTCATGACACTTCAGTTCCACAGTCTATGCACCAGCCTTCATAAAAAGTCTTTAAAATTAGATGTAGATTGTAGATTTCTGTTTATTTTGATGACAGCAGCCCAACTGATAAAGCTATTTAGAGTAAGTTCAGTTTAGCTTGACAGCACTTG
The DNA here is from genome assembly GCF_002260705.1 of Seriola dumerili. Taxonomy (NCBI): domain Eukaryota; kingdom Metazoa; phylum Chordata; class Actinopteri; order Carangiformes; family Carangidae; genus Seriola; species Seriola dumerili. Next base: position 663,350 of record NW_019174471.1, on the reverse strand, counting down.
ACGGCAACACTGATAGTCTGCCATTTAACTTAACTTTAACTTAAACCTTGTGTTCTGTTGACTTTACTTCCTTATTATTTGGGCGTCCCAATGCAAGCTAACTGCAAAATTATTATTACCACCTACAGTAAGCTGTAGTAACATATTCTCATTTTCTCAGGTCCCTTATTACCAAATACTGACTGTTGAACTTCACACAGACACCCTTCATACAGAGGGAGAAGGTGAGAGAAATAACAGAGGCTATGAGAGGATACAGTAGTTTCCTGTAGACAGCACAGGTAGTGAGAACAAGTTATGAACAAAGATGGGAACAAATACAGGCTGAGTCTTCCATTTCAGTTGGTTATATTACCAATATACTAATCACCGAGAAGTGGGGAAATTACTGCAATAATGTCTGTCCAAGTGAGAAAAGATGATCCGACAGGTCGTTAACAAGAGGAAACAACAATTTATCCATATTTATATTAGTCCATATTCAGAGGATAGGTTGCCAAAACAAAGTACTTTCACTTTTTTGTTTCCTGTTTGAAACTGACAGTCACCAGTTTAAATAAACACACGTTTATGCCACTGGTACACTCTTATAGATCGCATCGGAAAAAACAATATATGTAGGTAGCAAGACTTACCGTACAACTCATAGACTGTAAATAAAAATTGACATAGATGTCACCCATAAATTTCTGAAGAGAAGTTTTGAAGCTGCTGAGCTGCTCCACCGTCGCCATCTTGGCAGTGTCTGACTCAACCTCTAACTCCAAGTTAATCCAAAAATGGTCAAAGAGGAGGGGCGTGTGTGGAGCCTAGACTTCGGTGCATGTTGGTTTGTGGCAAGTATACGCTCACCCACCTGCCACTCAAAGAGGCCACCCCCGTCATATTATGTATAACTTATAGCATTAATAAATTTAAATCAGTGAGTTATATAAAAATTCACACCCTGTACAGTTGTAATGAAGGAGGAAATTAGCTCTAGAGACCAAAACTGTTTTCCGTACCAGGTTGTAACATGTTTATTTCTGCTGTAAAGTTGGACATTTCAACATGAGAGTCTATGGGGACTGACTCACTGTTGGAGCCAGACTCTAGTGGTCATTAGAGGAACTGCAGTTTTTAGCTGTTTCACGTGGCTTCAATTTTCAGCCCCCAGAGGTTGCTGCCCGATACAACTACAGTAAGTGTTTAGGTCAAAGTTGGTTGATGAACCGGATGTTTACAAAGATCAGATCAGATAATAATTTTACTTCTCACCTTTATTTTGTCTTCCACTGCTTCTTTTTAGTGACAAATCTGAGCAGTTATCATTCTGAACGCAATGTTATTAACAATAGGAATTATGGTCAAAACTACAAAAGAGACAATCTGGAATTATCCTTTAATTCTTTGAAACATTGCTCAGAAAAAAAAGTAGAGTTAATAGTAAATAGTAATTTAAGCAGAAATATTAAAAACAGAGTGGGAACTGATGGTTTAGGATTACAAAACACGTCTAAGGAGGCCCATGAATTTTTCATGCAACATTCTGCAGGCCATTTATACCTAAAGACATTGCCCAGAGCACACATGCCCTGTTCTCTTCATTAATGATGATGACCCACATTATCATTTATATGTGACTGCTCTGCAGCTGCACAGATCTCAGGGAACATTATACATGCAGGACCTCTTGTTGTTGAGGTCATCCCACTTTGCTATCATACTGTTTACTTAAGTGATCTGAGCTGTTATGTGAAGCCATGCTAAACATGCTGAGAAGGGATGCACACAGAAAAGATGTGTCCATGCATCTCCTATGTGAATTGAACAAGGTTTCCAGCACTATGACATTAATTGAGGAGAGGGCAAAAAACCTTTAATCTGTCTCTGTATAAAAGCTGTAAATCTGTGTTCCTTATGTATGCAATGACAGGTGTGGTGGAAACTGAAAAGACGCACACCAGAATTTAGATTCAGTTGTCTCAGGCAGAAGTATTTATCAAAAGCTTGAGGTGAACCAAGGAGAAAAAGATGAGCAGTACGATGCCGAGTGAATCAGAGGAATGCCGCATCAATTTTTTTTAAGATGTCTTGTCCTTCAGGGCGTACATATATTCCTCAGTATCACACAATTAATCCTAGTGTGAAGATTCTATTGGTCACTGAAACCTCATCATCACATGTCACATGTCTTACCTACTTCCTGCTACGTATCTCATGCCCTTTACTTGACTTCACTCATCTTCATCTTCATGAATTTCCCCTAGTGGATAAATAAAGTATCTATCTATCTATCTATCTATCTGGAACTTTGGGCAGATATTGGTTTCCCTAGCTACAAATGATAGGCTAGTGGTGTCTCCATCTGAACACTATCAGTCATAAATGTAGCTGAACATTGAACACAATGAGGTCTCTATGACCTGAAGTTTTAAGTGTGAATGCGAGCCTACAAAAGAAGAACAAAAACTAGATGGAAGAAAATTCCTTCACAACAGGTGACCAGTTGCCTAGTTAAGTTATGGGTTAGTTATGTGTTAGCTAAAACCACATTCTGTCTATGATTTTAGTAAAGGTGGCAAGGTGGTATGAATTTAAATCAAATCAAAACAAGATTTGTGGCTTTGTGACCAAAATTAGAGCTGCAACAACAATACCTTATTATATATTAACAATGGGTCAAATGAGAATGTTTAATATGTGGATGCTCCAAACTCTGCTGTTCCCCTCTTCTCTACAGAGCATTTTAGCATCTTTTAGCTTGTTGCTTTTATTGTGTTTAAAGTCTTAGTGCTCTCGCTGTCTCCAGCAGCAGCACACAGCTGTTTCTAGAGACAGATATTTTTCCCTCAGGAGTTGGTGGAGACCAAAACACAGCAAAAAACTGAGAGAATATTAGACTAACATTCAACAGATAGACCCAGACATGACTCCAAATGAACATTAATGTTAATGTTTAAATACTGAACCGTTTGTTGTAACATCTGCCAAAACAACTCTATGAGCTGATGATGTTGTATTTCAGCTCTGCTGCCACTTGGTGACAAAAAACAAGAAACAGTTAATGCTGCTTGCTTTACACTCTGCACAAGCCTTGCCATCACGTGGTGTATTTTGCCAAAGTTATAATTTTTTTCCAATTATAGACCCTGGACATAAGCAGAGTTATGTAAACAGACTTTTTTCAGTTGCTGAGTTTAGTTTTCCATTTTCTTGCCATCTTACCGCCAAATGTAAAGAAACCCACTTATGGCAGCAGGGTGGTCTAGAACAGTTGAACTGATGGAGTCCTATGTTGTCTGCAAGCCCTGACTCCATCAATGTAAATCCCACCATCTCCCAGTTTGCACAGGAGACTGGTATTGACGTGTCAGGCAAGTTAAGATTTGTTATCACTGGAGTGCCACTGCTGTGAGAACAACAGCGATAAGCAGCAGCAGATTGACAGCGGTTTTAAGCTCTTGTTGAAAGAATAGTTAATTGAAAATCTACCTTGAGTATCAACACACTCACGTCCTCTAAGCTTGAGAGGTTGTTCTGGAAATTGTAAAGCACTGTACAAAAGCAGCATTGTTTTTTTTAACTACATCAAGGCTTTGTTAACGTTAGAAAAGGTGAAATGCTTCATGAAGGGGCTGTGGTGATCCTACTCTCTGCCCTGCAATGCTTTCTACTGTATCCCCTCACTTACTGTGGCATCCTCTCCCCCCACAGCCCTACAGCTAACGTCTGTGATGTAAACCATGCACAAGTAATTGACAGAATATTATGAGTATTTTGTTGTGTGTTGTGTTATGAGCAGAAGTGTAGCTTCACAACTGTTAGAACTCTGTGAATGAATGATGTGTAGGAGGTATTTTCCCACAAACAACTTTAGGCATGGTGTTTTTAATGGTTTGGTTTGGGCTGCAGAGGTCTGCTAAGCTCACTCCTTCACACAAACTTGTAGCCTTCAGACCCAACTGCAATTCACCAGCCATCACACAGCTCCCTCTGGAGCTACAAAAAGCTTTATACAACTTTTTTTTTCTTCTTTCATATATAGTATTTCCCCAATGCCAGGAGACACACTTTGACATGGAAAATATGAGGTGTTCTCCCTACACTTTCCAGAAAAGCAGCAATTTCATCACATTTGCTCCCAGTTCTTGGCTACTTCTGTTTATAAGGGGGTAACAGGTGTCTGAATGGTTGACAACTAATGTGCGTTAAATGATGCAGCCAGTGAGTACACTGAAGACCCCAAAACATGGTCTGCAATGAACAGAGAAGCACACAGACCATACTATAACATGTCTCAGTTGTAATTTCAATAATCATTATTCCACTAAGGCGAAAATACAGCTTAATGTGTTGTGTTTGTTTGATTGATGTGACAAGTTAAAAGAGAATTCATGGTCTGTAATGAGATTAATATTATGGGAGAAGGTGAAACAGATAATGTGGTCATGAGAAACAATTCATGAGATGTGTTTAAAATTGTTTAATAACAGTAGAGACTTATATTCAAAAATGGTTATTTTATTCATTCACTGTTAATTCACTCCTTATTGTTAAAAGTTAAACTATGATAGTATTATCAGGGATCTACAAAGTGGTCTTAATCTGTCAGTCTGAGATCAGTTGCTTTTGTCTCCATGATTATTTCAGCCTGTTTCTCAGGTGAAGTTTTGCAGACTAAGTGAAAGTGGGTGTGTGAGCAGAGCCCCTGCTCGTTAGCTCAGTTCAACCCATAACTGCACTTAGTGCTTTTGCCATTTTGTGAATTAATCTGTACACAAATGTAAATATATTACAGACAGTTGTTTGTATTTTGTTTATTGAGTAATATTTATAGGTTTTGTGAGAGTTGCTTTCCAGTATCAGATAACATGCAATAATCACACTATTCTGACTCTCACATATCCAAATATAAAAGTTGGTCTCCAAATGGAAAACAACAAACTGGAGTTTGAGAATAATGATTTGATAATTTTAGAAAAGTATTTTATACATAAATGTTGTTTCTTAAAAACTATGTCTATATTGGATGCCTATTTAAATGAAATAATATTATATAAAAAATATGTAAAATGTTGTAAAATTGAAAAAGCCCTACATTTATATGAATATCTATGCACTTTAATACCAGTTATTGACTGACTTACCACTTGTTTGTGCATTGATTTTTTATTTAATATCTTTTTTCATTTATTAAGTAAATATTTTCTTATTTTTTCTTATTGTTTATTTATTTATTTGTCTTTCTTCTGATCTATTCTATATGTATCTTGTTTTTATTCCTGCTTGCTCAGTTGTTTCTATAATGATATGCAATTACCTTGAATGTGACTTGTGCCTTTTTGATTATATCAAAAGATTGTCCATCAAAAAAGTTTTACAGTGACGCTGGAGAGAAATACTCTATACTGTTAGAATGTAACTCAGGGTATGAACTCATATTGAAACCAAGCTGTTGTGCAGATGTGTTTGTTTGTAACTTGTACATATTTGATTATTTACGTGAGTAAATGCTCTCACTGATGAAACATCAGCATATCACTCTGGTTTCTGATTATTTCTCCCCGTTTCTCAGGAGTGTAACATTGACAGGTGGTAGCATGTTGCTGCCGTCTTAATTATCATCTGCTGATTCTAGATCACCACCCTGGATCCCTCCCTCTGCAAATTTGGATTTTCTTGCTCCTGTAAAACACAACACCAAGACCTCAAAAACACGCTTCTCTACAGTTTATGGTTACACATAAATTGACTAAATAAATCCAAATATTAGTCTTAATCGTTAATCTTTTGTAAATTAAAAACTTTATTAAAACTTCAGTAGCTTTTATCTTGTGTTACACACAGGCTCAGCTAGTTTGTCTCATAAATGACACTAAAGCGTGTCTCATGAACCCTCTCTCTCTGCTCAGACACCAACGCTGCATCGCTCTGACATCCAGCTGCTTCTGGAGGGATGCCACACTTTGCTGGGAGGTTGATGACGATAAGAAGAATTGAGAACTATCCACCTTGGAAATAAAAAAAAAGAAGAAGATTAAAGCAGTGAAGCACAAAATAAGCAGTTCAGGTAAACTTAAATGAACTACTCTTTTTCATTTTTTAAATTTTAATTATATGGAAATATTTTCCTTGTGTACACCAGTTTTGTTCAATGTGGCTTGCTGGGCTTTGGGGCCTTATTGATATGCTAGTTGTTGTCCACATCCAGATATTATGACCATGAAACCTTGGAAAGCAAGATAACAAGAGATGAGACAGTTTGGAAGAAGGCATTATTATTGTGGCAGTCACATTAATGAACATTACTGAATGCAAAGGCAATTAATTACTGCTTGCATCATCACCCTGGAAAAAGTGTTTAATTATTTTTTGATGCACTCTGTTGCACTCAGCGAGCCTCGTGGAGTGTGCTCAGGCTGACAAAATGGATGCTGGCAGGGAACCAGCTAAACTGTAGTTTCACTGCCTAATGGCCATTGTACTGACAGGGCAGATGGTATTTCTTGACAGTGGAGATGCACTGATGCTGAGGGCTGCTGCAGAAGAGGTGACACTGCTTCGTTTTGACGTTTCTTTTTTTTTTTTCTTCTTCTAATGATCAGTGTCTCCAACAGCTGAACATCAAGTTCCCAGAACAAATACCACTGTAGATATAAATGAGAAATACTCAGGTCAGTTGTTTAAATCACCTCTTCTTCCTGCAATGCACAGAAACTAAATGCTTTATTTATTCAGTTAATCGGTCAAATGGGATGAAGTCCTCTGCATGCAGACAGGAAAATAAATAAAGAAATAGATAAAAGTCAAATTTAAACTGAATCTGTATCACAGTTAAATAATCTAATCTTAACCCTCACACTAACTCACACTTGTTTTAACCCAAACCACAATCTTTCCCATAGCCTAACCAAAGCTTAACCACAGCACTGCCACATCAGCTGGGGAAGGTGGGCAGCTGTCCTCGGACTCGACACCCTCAGGGGTCCCCACATTTCCAGGTTTTCAGTGTGGTAATTATTTTGTAGTATTTTAATGAAATTCTAATTTGCTTGGGAGTACTGTATCCACCACCCACCTGCATTGTATCTTTTTTCCTGGTTTACCTGCATTAGTCTTGTGGTCTGTGTCGCAGAGGTGCCACAAGTTAAAATCTAGTGTTAAGGCCTTTTTTTTTATTTAAGATTATGTTCCGCCTACATGGCATGCCTATTACATGCCTAGATACATGTGACTTCACCAGGGTCTCCTGCAGAGTTTTATAGCAGGGATGGGCCACTGTGCCTGAAATAGATCAGATGTGATATTTGTGATGATCAGCTTTATGAGAAAACAGGGGCAGCAGGTACTGACATTTTTTGGATGATCCAGCCTGGGGTTTTGTGGCTCTGCTACAACGTCTGGGTACTTCCGTCTTTGCGCATGACAGACAAGTCATTATTCACACAGTAGCTCGAGGTGCTTTTCAGCTACATGAGCATGTGTCATATTTAGGCATTTGAACAAACAGCTGTTTTTTTTTTCATTGTTAAGAGAAACACAAGGATCGGAGCAGTCAAACACTAACGAGATCAGGTGCTTTATCTGGAGCACAGTGACTTTTCACTCATAATCAAACACTGAGTCAGTCTACTTAATCAAGCCAGTATGACATGCTGTATCAGAGAACTAGATACAAAATCATACTGACATGTTTCCTGGAGGAGGTTTACAGCTAATGAAATGTTACTCAGACAAAGATTCATGAAAAAAGATCCTTCTTAGTAAAATGCTCTATAAGTAATTTCAAAAACAATTACGAAAAAAAATAAAAGCTCCGTTACAACTGAGCAAACTCCATTCGCTGATGAGTACCATGAGATAGTGGCTTTGTCTTATTTCATAAGATTAGGATATTGTCAGGTAAAGATTTGTTTTGACTCTAAGCAGGATTTGTTCGTCTAAATTGATTATGAGTTTTTGCAAAGACGAGGAAAGCACAATCATTCTTTGGTGTCAGACTCACTGCAGCGTTCTGACTCTAATTATACACTTAAAAATTTATACTCAGTTGAACTTTATATTCATAAATGAAAATCTGTTGACTTTAGAAACTACTGAGTCACTGAATTATTAAGTTTTATTAAGACAGAAAGCAGAGATACAATTCATCTTCAATCAGAGCTCTTCAAAAGAAAAGAATCAAAGTCTCTTTTTCTGTTCCACAACAAAAGGTTTCGTATTGAACTGATTTTATTTCATGTCTCCAGTGACTTTGTCACAATCTAGATCGTCTATATCGTTAACTCCTTACCTGACTCCAAGGTGACTCCTTTAAAGTGTCCTCGTTTCATTATGTTACGCCAGACCTCCAAGCGTAAGGACCCGCCAGCTATCAAGTGTCTCCTCAGCTCAGCTGGCTTTGACATGACGAGCAGCAGAATCCCTCAGTGGCAGCTAGTTGCTGCTTCACACTGAGGGGCAGTGGTGGCGACCAGCTGACCACACAACCTCACAAAGAAACACTTTGCTCAAAGTTCAGACCATCTGAAGTGGAGGCAGTGAAGCGAGGAACTTTCCTTTGCATGACCTGAAATGTTAATTTCAGTCACATCGGAGCTGATAGGGAACTAATCCCCCTGAAACTGAATGCCTTCATTTTTAACCTTGATCATACTAATTTATCCATTAATAATGACGTGCAGTACATAATGTATTTTATTGGATTATCTGCACATTAGCACATATAGGAGTAAAAAAATATATTAAAATTGACCAAATTAATTAATTAAAGCGCCTTCATTTTCTAATTAAGTTGAAAATTCAGGAAATTTGGTTAAACTGAAGTTTTGAATGAATTAAAACACTATTAAAATTGACTCAATCTAATTATTTAGTTCATACAAGCATGGAATTTGACATGTGACTCAAGGGGAAACCTGACTTCTTAAAATCTTAAAGCTCCATATTTTCTTCTTCTCCTGTGTTTTATTTGAAGTGTTGATCCAGAACAAAATATATTTGTGGTTTTAAGAACCATAAAACCGGTCAGTGAGCCAATCAGAAGAGAGGAGGCTCTGAGCCTCTCTTCTGATTGGCTGACTGTTTTCTGAGTGAGCCAATAAAAACATAGCAGATTTCAGGTAATACACTCAGAGAAACCAAATCCTGCAAGGTTTGGATGGTGGGTCCAGGTGGGCGGGGCTTGGTGACTGCTTTGTTGTGACATCACAAAGTTCCAGAAGTCCTGACGGCTGGTTTTAAGGCTCAGTTTCTGAATACAGGCTGTGTGCATTTCTCTGTGGACTGAGGCTTTGATACTTTCACAGTATTAATATAGAAGCTAGACCTGATCTATAATCAATCAACACATGGACAGAGACCTTTAGACTATATGGGACCTTTAAATAATTAACTGAATTCAGGATTTTGAAATTAAGGGTTAGGGTTAATTTGTGCTTATCTAAAATTCTACATGCTTTGTAAAGGACAAATGAATGACATGGATAGATTTAATTAAATTAAATTGGGAACAGTTTTTTCATAGTGAGTCCATGGAAGGTATAGTTTTGCATATGAACATATGAAAAATTGTTAATTCTATTAATTAGTAATAGTAATAGTAATAATGAATGAATATAAATAATTTGTGTACAATTTACAAGCATTATTTATGTTCTTAACAGGTGCATATCAGTCAGTCTTCCCACACACAGTTGCTCCTGTTGCAGCAAATTTGAAAAAAAAAAGAAAATGTTAAAAAACCATATTGTTTATGTATGATCTGGTGACACCTCCCTCCCGACACCACCACCAAGCAGCAGCGAACACGTCTCAGAGTCTGCCACAGAACAGATGGGAGGGAACCACGTTCAGCCGGAGACCTGCTGCAAACCAGAGCAAAGTGTTTTCAAACTGAGCAGCTGCCAGGCTCGGTTCGAAAATCACATTTACTCCGTCTCAAAACAGAGCTGTGCTGATGACATACTCATTTTTTGAAGGCCAACAGTGGACAGTCCTGTCATCCTTTTCCTGCTGCTGCATATATTTCCAATGGAGTTTATGCACTCAGATAAAGATTTTGAAATATATTTTTAAAGCTATAGTTGTTGTTTAAAAAGTGCTGTTGTTGCAGCAGCTGAGAAACTTTAGCATTAAAAAGTTGTTGAAATAAATATGCATTTCTCTCTCTGTGCTCTTTCAGGTTGAACTTCGACAACGTTTTTATTGATCTGCTATTTCCTCTTAGCAACAAAACATGAGGCACATCAGTTTCTTATCTTTCTGAATCCACTCTCAAAATACAGCACCATCAGCATCAGGCAGAATCAAGCCTGATCTGATTTAGTTGAATGAAATTGTTTGATTTTAGTTCCACTATCCACAATTGTAACTTTACAACATTGTGAATCTGCTTTGAGTGGCTGTGTTTTCCTGCATCAAGGTAATGTTTTTTCCTGAATGAGCTCTTTGTGATGAGCATTGCGGTTCTACATGAACGCATAATTTGGTCACACATGAGTTTATGTTTTTGTCTGTGCTCCTTTCACATGGTGATGGTGGTTGTGTGCTGCTGTTTGTTTGCTTCAACCAGCCCACTGTCAATCAAACCGGATGAAAACACACCCACTCACTTGATGAAACGGATCCGCTGTGTTTCAACCCAAAATATAATTTCACAACCAAATTGCTGCTCATTTAATCATGAATATTTAATATTATTACGAAAAACTTGACTTGAAAGCAAGTTTTCATTGACTTTAATGCAACAATGCAACATGATCAATTAGCTGCTTCAAAGTACAGCCCTGAATCTGCTGTGAACTGGATGACATCCGGGACCAGAGATTATCCAGCTGACTCCAGACCAGTCTCTTTAATAACACCCCTGCCTGCAGACACTTGTGTTGATGGGAGAGTGAAGTGCTGGTCCCAGAAGGATGTGACACCTGATTGGTCTCTGAATCAATTAAGAGCAGAATATGAGGAGTGGCGCGATTTGTGCCCATTGCAACAAAAAAGGGGGCAGAGTGTTCAGAGTCTGCTCAGGAGACCAGTAATATTCCGGCAGGATATATTCTACCTTAATGACTCTGGACATGCCGTGCTTTGCCCTGCACTCACTGGTCCATCCCCACCTCCCACCCACCCACACCCCCTCCCCTTTTGCTCCAATCTAATGCTAAAATATTGTTTTATAGCCTCGCAGACTGGCTGTCGACACACCCACAGTGGACACGCACACTTCTTTATGTTATAGACTTTTGAGGCGTTGAGCGACGGAAGTTTTCTGCATTTTAAATATATGTAATTCTAAAAAACCCTAGAGCGCAAAAAAAGAAAAAAAAGAAGAAGCTGCATCATTTAGCGCACATTTTACCAAAAAAATAAATCCCCTCTTAAAGATGCAAATATCTGTGCGCGGCGCATTTTGAAAAATCCAGCGGTCAAGGTGACAGTGAGGAGCCGGGGTGAGGAGGACTAGATTTGCAGAGGTGCGGAGTGTGATCCACTAGACTGACGTCTCTCCGGTAGCGCAGACGGAGACCGCAGCCCGGCTATTTCACAGACTTCAATAGAGCCGAGCAGTCGACAGTCTCTCCTCCTGCAGAGACACAGAGAGGAGGAGGAAGAAGAAAAAAAAAACCTAAAGAACTTCAGCACCGACAAAGCTGTGTTTTTTTGCAGCATGTTCCACCTTCGGCAATCTCCGTTTAAACACACTCGCTCAGCAACTGTTTGATTTTGCTGGTGTGTGAGGCTGCTTTTTTTCTGGGGGAAAGATTCGTCTTTTTTCCTGCCTTCGGCTGATGTAAAGAAATCTCCCCTCTCTATATTGGAATGATGTGGACCTCTCATGATACTGTTGGATTTGTTTTCTTAGCCGGATTTTGCGTGCAATTGGGATTCTCCTTTGAAGGTAAGAATCGCATGTTTCCTTCAGTGTGTTTTCGGTGGCATCGTGTCGGGATTGCTGCCCTGCATGGTGGAGGCTGCTCGGTCGGAGAAAGTGTTAAAAGTGCGCAGCCTTTTCTGGAAAAGGCTCAGGAGGCTGTTTGGAGGGAGACGGAGGATGTTTTAAGTCAGAGGGATTGTCAAAGAGAAAAGCAAGGTTGCGTCTTTTCTTTTTTTTTTCTTTACTGGTGATGTCGAGAAAAAAATGCAACTGGTGATCGTTTGAAATCAAGTCATTTGGCGTCATGTGGAGGAGAGAAAACAGATGTTCTTTGTTTTTGTTTTTTTGTTTCTTTGCATTTTCTCTCATGATATAAAAAAGGTTGAGGCCATGAAGAGAAATAACTTGTGAGAAGTGGTCGATGAGCCCGTGATTTCAGCACCGCGGACGCTGCTGCATGCGGCTGTCCGTGGTCCTGAAAGCGACAGTCCAGAGCATGTCTGCCCTGCTTCATCTCTGATTACTTTCTAACTGCCTCTGCGCTCCTCTTCCTCATTAAAGCTGCATTCCCAGATCGCCCATAAACGCGCACAAACCTACAAACAGTCTAAGAACGGCGGCGGTTTCTTATACAGAATGTAAATCACGGTTTGGTATCAAAGTTTGCATGCACGGATATCCTCACGCTTTTTTCCCATCGTCGCCCTCACTCTGCTTCAGGCTATATTCTCCTTTTTCTCTCCCTCAAACCAAACTCATCTGTTATTTTCCGTGTTTTTCACTTTAAGGCTCTTTGTGTTTGTTCACATTCTGCTACAAGTTTATTCAGTGATTAATCCAGGTGTGAAAAATAGCTGCACAACGGCCACACAATGACACACAACATGGAGTGATGGAGTGAAATAGAAAAAAAAAAAAAAAACTCCCATAAAAACACCAACCCGCTCGAAACGAGGCGTCTGAATCATGTGGCCGTGGTGCGACTGTGCGTTATGTAAATTCCCGATGAAGACGCGTCAGTGTCTGTGACATGGGGGGAGGTGTGGGGGAACAGGGGGGGACGGGGGGACGGGGGGCGCCATCTCCTTCAATTAGAACAAGAAAGCACCTTAATCAAGCGCTTGGCTCCGGTAAAGCAGCCGCCGGTGAGGCAGCGTTACCCGCGGTCACGGTCATGACAGCGGCCACAGGCGGACCAGTATAAGTGATCATTTGCATGGAGAAATAATGCAAACTGTCCTCATCATATACACCCCCTCCTCTCCCCCCTCCCACCCCCCCTCCCCCTTCCCCAATTCTCTCATCCGCAGGTCGCTTCACGGATCTGCCCTCCAACATGACGGTTAAAGAGGGACAAAACATTGAAATGGCGTGTGCTTTCCAGAGCGGAACCGCGTCTGTGTATTTGGAGATCCAGTGGTGGTTCGTGAAAGCACCGGAACCCACTGACAGCGAGGAGGACGTCGATGCTGAGGAGGTACAAATGGACCCTTTTCCTTTTTTTTCCAAGAGCTGTGCGCGTTATGTTTTAAGCACACCCACTCATGGAGGGAATAAGGGCATCCAACATGTTTCCGCACTATTACGCACGAGCACCTTATGTCGTCGGCGTCGAGCTTCTGTGGCAGCCCTGAAGACGATGTCAGGCAGTCATGCTGCAACTTTTCTGCTCACCTGCTTTCTTTCTTGCAAGGAATTAAATGTTATAACCCTTCACACATCCTCAGCTGCTGCTCAAAAACTCCATTCACAGTCAGCTGGTTGAAACTTCTCTTTTCTCAACTTAAAATAAGATAACTGAAACACTGTTAGATTTTCATCCACACACACAGACTCTTTGTTTAGTGAGAAATTACTCAATATCCATCAGGTCTTTCAATTTCTTTATACTTGATATGAATGTTTTGGATTCTCTCCTTCAGAAGAGTTAAAATATCCCCTCCACACACTGAGCAGGCAGCAGTGAAGAAAAAAAAAGAAAAAGTAACAGGAACATTAATCAAAAACTACTGTGAAAAAAAGAAAAGGAAAAAAATGAGCACGTTCTGGATATTAATTATAAGATAAATGAAGTAAATGAGCCTGACTATTCACGAATGGATAAAAAAGTGGGTGAATCAATGCAGCCGAAGCATATTCTTGTATCTTGCCTCATTAAACAGTGCAATGGAGGCGCTTTGGCTTTTTTTATTGTGTTTGTTTGTTATGTGTTGCCGTTGCATTACTGCTGGTTATGATGACAGCTTCCCTCGCCCCAAATAATGATCAGCTGCTTAGTGGATGAAAGTGACTAAATGTGTTTGCTGCATTCAAATGGATGGAAATGACTTGCTCGCACATTGTGTGGCAGGTAGCTGCGTGTCAAGATTTGGAAGGGCTGGTGTGTTGTCGTGACAGGCATCAAACGGTGCTCTTTCTATTCGTGTGACAAAGAGACGTGTGTGTGTGCGTGTGTGTGTATGCGACGGAGCGGATGGTTGGATATCCATGTGGCTTTAATTATTGTTCCATTGTTGCTCAGCTCTCATAGTGGCATCAGCCAGGCTTTGATGTGGGTTTGATCCCACGTGACTCTTGGATGTTGGGCTGAAGTGGCCTATTGATGCAGACATCACATTGTTACCCACATTTCTTATCACGGAAGGCTGTTTGAAATGAAAGCTGTTCTGTGTGTGTGTGTGTGTGTGTGTGTGTGTGTGTGTGTGTGTGTGTGTGTGTGGTGTTGTGTGGGTGTGTGTGTGTGTATGTGTGTGTGTGTGGTGTGTGATGGTGTGTGTGTGTGTGTTTGTGGTTGTGTGTGTGTGTGTGTGTGTGTGTATGTGGTGTTGTATGGTGAATGTGTGTTTTGTGTGTGTGTGTGTGTGTGTGTGTGTGTGTGTGTGTGTTTGTCCTGCAGCGCTGCAGTTTGAATGGGAACACAGTCAAGGCTGTGTGTGAGATGCTGCTTGGGAACCAGCTGGTCTCCTGGAAATTTAGAGGAAATGATCGTGATGTCTTCGAATGCAAATATTTATGCAGATATGAGCCACACGCATGAAAAGTGAGAGTTGTTGGATCTTTAAAAGGGCGACATGAAAAGAGGAACAGACAGCAGTTTCAGATTGAGATGGTGCGGAGGAAGGGAAGTAAGAGTCACGTAGAATGGTGGGTGGTTACTTCAACTCTCAGTGACCCAGGATCAGTCCTCAACTTTACAAGTATTCTACTGTGACACTGTAATATTGTTTTTAGTCAGAATCCTTCTTCAAAATTCAGATGTAAAACATCCGAACACAACAAAACTCTCCATGGTGACATCTAAACCCCGCACCCATCCTCATCCAAACGATAAAAACTGATACACAGCGCACTAAGAGAAGGGAAAATACAGCAATAAATAAACATTATGGCAACAGTCCAAGATGATGAGTTATCAAATTACAAGCACGCGGCATAACATGCAGTCATTCACAGGCAACCAGTGTCCCTACAGTGCTCCATGGATACATAGAAATCAGATTAGACAGCAATACAAAAATGACTTTAAAATGTAATTTAAACTTATACAATGCCGCAAATAGGGTCAATTTTTTTGTTTTCAAGAAATAAACATTAATAAAACAACATACAATACTCACAAGTGTTGCCAGGTATAGTCAAGCAGGCAAGACAGTTAATACAGTATATCTAAAAAAAACTACATTTCCCAGCTGATTCATATCTGGTTTTACGCATGTTATGTTCTCAAGTCGTCCGTCCCGTTCTCCTGGTCGTGATATTTCAGGAACGGCTGAAGGGAATTTTTTCAAGTTCAGCACAAATGTTCATTCGGAGTCTGGGATGAAGTTGTTAGACTTTGGTGGTTAAAGGTCAAAGGTCAAGGTCACTCTGACTGAAGTTTTGGCCATAACTCCAGAATGAATACGCTAATTATGACACAATTTCACACCAATGTCTAATAGGATAAAATGATAAATATCACTGTGACATCATAACGATCTGAAAATACACTTTTCTTGCTGTTAATTAAGGCTGTAACTCAGCAACAGAAGGAGAGATTGGGAACATTTGGTTGGACAGTGAACTGCTGACACTCACCTTGGTGTTCACATTGAAACTGTGGTGATTGTGTAGATCTTCTGTGCTGCTGGGTTGAAGTTGTGCATGAAGCCTCCGTGTTTAAGAATTTGTAGCTACTTTGCAGAAACATCCATATTTGAAGCGTTGTCCACTGTCATGGCAACAACTTCTTTTCAACTTGTTTCTCTAAATGAACGCTCATACAGTAGTAAACATGCAGCAGAACAAGAACAACAACGCTTTACAAAGTCAAATTAGTTTTATTTATATATCCGAATATCACAAAATACACACATTCCTTCAAATTCTTCACGACATATAAGAAAGGCGATGAGTCTGGACAGACTTAGATGTGAACTGTAACTTGACTGCTTGGCGGAGGCATACAGCCGCGGGGCGGTAATTCTAGGTTTCACATGCAGCAGGCTGCTTAATTCAGACAGGATTTAAACTGCTGTTTAAGGAGCCTTTATTCCACAGCATTAGAATTCATGTATTAGCTATTACCATTCCACACTGAACTGCTATGATCTCCAAATTACAATCTGCTATTTTTGGTGACGGAGCTTAGATTGTAGTTCCTTGATCTGAGGTTAATTCCAATTCAAATTTAAGTCTGAGCTGAGTGAAAGAAGCAAAGACGTTATTAAAATATATGTCAGCAACAGTTACAGTCCCTCGTAATGAGAAAGCATTTAATCATAGCAAAATTTTGACCCTTTAATTTCCCCCTTAATTTGAATTTTGGAATCTGTGGGATTCAGAATAGAATTCACTCTTAGTCTCTTCATTGTCTTTCTTTATTGTTCATGTCTCTCAGAAAACAAACAGAAAACAATGCAATACAAACAGTACAGTGAACATATGGTCATATATACACATATATGCCTATATATACTTACTTATTTCTTATATTTATTCACAAGGATGAAGCAGGTTGATCGTGGCACCGTTAGCCAGCTGCTTATTTTTCATCACTGCTTTAAAAACACATTCAGGGAATTAAGATTAATTGAAAAATGAAAGTAACAAGGCCGTCAGAATAAAATGAGAAATAAATACTTTTATCAGACATCCTTCTAATCTCTGCTTTTTCCCTTGTGAATTACTTTATGAAATTATTCCAGTACTTTGACCAGATCTTAACCCGCAGACATAAGTACCAGACATTGCTTTGTTTTAAGGGATAATTGTGGCATTATGAACCTTAAAAACACCTACAAGTCTGCAGTTTAATTTTTTTAACAAGTCTCAGTAATTCCTTAAAACAGCTGGGCACTTTAGTTTTTATCAGACATGACTCAAACAGGAAGAAATACTGCAGTTGTTAGGAACTATTTTCAGTGGCGGATTAACACACATTTGTGAGTATTTGAAGCGGCAGGACGGTGTGTGTGGGACTAAATAAACTACAGTGTGTGTGTTCATGGTGATGAAAGAACAGTTCAACAGTGTGACTCACTGATGTGTTTAATAACAGAGCTCTAATAATACTTAATTGACTTGTTAGTAATTCTGCTCATGGGATCTGTTGACAATTACATAAATATATCCGTCAGTCTATCAATCCGCAGTTAATGTGATGTGGAGAGAAAACATGCAAAATCACCGGTGACTAAACCTGACTGTTTCCTACATGTACAATCTACAATAGTCTGTCCAATTCTCACAAAATAATATTTGTACTGGAGGAAAATAACATCCATAAGATTCATGCACTGGACATGGATTAGAGAGAAAAAAAACAAAACAAAACACAAACAAACATGTCAATAGAGAAAGCTGCTGTTTGGTTACAGCTTTCACAACAAGTGGTAAATGATTCTCCTCTCAGATTATAAATGACACGCTGCCAGTTCATAATTATGCACAAACACAGGCAGAGAGAAACAAAATATTCACACCTCCATGACAAAGAGGAGTCACGCTGCTGACGGGCTCCGCTACACTTGTGATGTTGTTGATTCAAGTCAAAGAGTAAAGATACACAGAGAGGAGGAGGGGAGTGTGTGTGTGTGTGCGTGTGTGTGTGTGTGTGTGTGTGTGTTCAGTCCAGACTGGGTGGGGTGGGGTAGAAGTAGCAGAGAGTAGTTCTTTAATGTGAATGCAAAGCAGGGGAGCGGTCAGATTACTCCCCTCCTCTCTCCTCGAGTAACCGTTCATTTGTTTTGTAAATCCGTGACTCCCACTCTCCGGCCACAGCAC
>NW_019174471.1:561880-645204 GCF_002260705.1 Seriola dumerili | reverse complement strand
GGGGGGGGGTGATGGCGGAGCACAAGTGTGAGCTAAACATTTGCTGTTACAGAACATGAGCAGATTGCTGCCGTGGTGCCGGGTCTGTTTTTTCATTTTGGATGCAGCGATTTTTCCTGTCTGAGGCCGCGTGAGCCGTGATGATGACACGTGATGATGTCGTGTAGTCTAATGTTGTTTGCATGTTCTGTTTTTGGCATTTGTGGTTAAAATACACCGAGGCTGAAAGGCAACTCTAAAAGAAATAAAGAGTATGATCATGTGTGCATCACAGATTTGGTGCCATATTCGATAATATCGAATATCGCGATGTTTCCACCATATGCAATATTTTTCATCATAATTTTTCATTTTTGCAGTCTGCTCTGCTGCTGAGTCAGACCCTCATTTCACTGCTTTGTTTACTGTACGTTGATCCTTGGCCTGTGTGACGACCCTCTCCATTATGTTTACCTGTTGCTTCCTGTGTGTTGCTGCTTCCTTTGCAGGTACTGGAGGTGGGTGGGGCAAAGGGTCTGATGACGACCTTTTAGGTGACTTATAAGATTTGTTGTGTTAAAACTTGCCATCTTTTTTCCTCATCTCAGAATCCTTGCTGAACATGTTTTTGCAAATTGCAATGGCGCTGACCTCCGCTGCCGCCGAGAAAAACATCCAGACAGCGAAGACATGTTGGCTCTCAACTCCAGACATGAGCGCAGCACTGAGGTGCAGCAATTGACGTCATGAGCGCGACAACGTAGACTCATTTTGGTTTGGTTTATCAGACAAACATGGTCGTATCTTCGTGTTCTCGTGAGAACCAATGCTTCAGTGCTTTGAACACGTTGAAGACGGGTGATGGTTTTCCTGAGAAACTCGGAAAATGAGGAATTGCAGTGATCAGTGTGGGTGGAGACAAAAGTGTGGATGAGAGTTTGAGCGTCACTGAATGAAAGAAAGGATCTGATCATGGCAACACTCCTGGTTTGACCGATGACCTCGTGGCTGCACTGTAAACCGTGGGAAACTAAAGTTTGCTTAAAAAAAGAGTGATATCATATATCACTACGTTTGGGCTGGACAGTGTCGAGCACCGTTATTTTGTGGATCTGAGGATGAGTTTTTGAGCTCTGAGCAGGAGCAGAGTTTGTTGGAGGGCTTACTGGTGTATGTATCATAGCAAAGGCATTTTTATTTCATTTTTAAACGCACAATACCTTTTTTTTTTTAAATCAGCTGTCCAAGATGACAGTAATGAGCTGTTTACTAGAGTGAGAGGTGTAGTGGTTCACACTGATCCCGCCTCTGCAGAACTGGGACACAGACCGCTCGTTTTGGATGTTCTAGATGTTTTTGGGCCCCCCCCCCCCCCCCCCCCAGGAAGACGGCGAACCAAGTTCAGTAATGCATTTCATAAGAAATAAAAACAAAAACAGTGGACAGTTTTTCTCCAGTACAACACTGGTCAGTCATCGACTGTTTTTGTCTTCTTCAGGCTTCTGTCTGAGGGTGTTTCAGTTTCCTTGTACAGTCGGTCAGTCATGTGATTTGTAGATCAGGGGATCCCACTCTTCTTAGTTTGTGACCACTCAAAGTAGATGTCTCCTTGAAATTACATTAGTATTCTGCTAATTTGTTTTGTCGAATTTGCTTTGAAGGAAATGTCATTGCTGCCTACAGAGTGCTTCCACTGTGTGGGCTGGAGGTCGGGTTGACGGTGAGAATACAAAACACAGGACTGCACATGTCCAGGGGCCGGTGACACAGAGACAGACTCTGACTGTGTCTTAGATATAACCAGTAGTCAGACTTCAGACTGATGTCTAAATTCATCTGTTGCACAAAGCAGTTTAGTTCTTGACTATCTTAAGATGGACAGTGGTACACTGAATTCTGGGTAAATTAAGAGGTCTTTTTTAAAACAAACAAAATGAAAAAAATCTAAAAAATCCAGTGTTTGTCTTTTGGAAGAATTCAACAGTTACAAAGACCTTTTACTTTGGAAATTCAATAAAGAGTGAAACAATAAAAAGAAAAATCTGACAAAAACAGCTGCGGTCTCCAAACACTCTTTCCCTTCTCATCACTCTCTCCATGATAACGTTAGCAAACCATATATGTGCCATGTTTTTCTCTTTTTTTTTTGCTGCTGGGTGGTACTGCTCAGCGCAGGTGTCATTGATTGTTACCACGGTAACATGGGTCTTAGACGTGAGTTAGTGTGGGTGCAAGATGTCCAATGTTTTTGGCTTAAAATGAGTCAATGAGTCTTAAATAACAAATATTGCCTGTAAATAAGCACAAAAACATGAATGATGTCAACATTACCAAAGTTAATTCATTATCTTTCTTGAAAAAGCAAATTTGAGATAAAAAAATATATGAAATATTGGTTGAAAAAAAGAAAAGAAACATGTTTTGAAGCATTTTTGAAGCCACTCAGTTATTTCATTGGACTCATGGGAGGGTCAGTGTTCAGTTATCACCATAGATACGAAGTATGCAAAACATTTCCATCATCTTTCCAAACGAAATATTTAGTCTCACCTAGAAGATACAAAAACAGAATGCAGACTATTACAAAATAACATGATCAATATAAATGACTATAAAGAGAAAACATAAAACTTTTCTAAACACTCTTTACAAAATACAATATTCCCATTAATGTTTTTCATTACGCTGCACTAAATGAAGCTCTTTCAACCTCATGCTCAAAACGCTGCATAGTGAGACTTCTTCCATCTGTTAATACTCATGGATAAATTTACTGTAACTGATGTCAAAGTCAAACATTCAGAGGTCTTTGGTAGTCGAATAGTTCCCCCTTCTCTCTCCGCCGTGTTTCCTGTCTGCCTCTCTGCTGCTCGTCGAATAAAAGGCAAAACCCACCACACAAAGGTCAAACAACAGTTGACCACGACATATTTTTAGTGTTGATATTGTTACACACTCTACAGTGTCCAGGCTCTGATCTCGTCACTCCCCACAACCACAAGCAGAAGGAAACACCGTGTTCAGCACAGCAGAGAGTTTCCCGAGGGGAGAGGCAGACTCTGCAGAGGCTGCAGGTGGTCGAGCTGCCACCTGCAAATCCACAGAAACGTGTTCGTGCAAAGCTCATAGTTCCTCATGGGGTGTGATCATGCTTCATGCTATTTACCATATTTTGTTTAAAGCTTTAATAAGGTCAGAAGAAAAAAACAAAGTGGGACTATGTGCAACCTGATCTCACAGAAATTTGACCACGGCCTCTTAACACTCCGTGCCACAGAATCTGTCAAATTACGTGCTGGCGCCACGGCAACAACGCCAATGGAAAGTCAATTAGGATCCTTTGTCATGGTAGACACACAACAACGTCATGCAAGGGGCGCTGTATTTCTATGCCATCAATTTGGTAATGAGAGCGTAGCAGCAGACTGTAGTTGATTGGCTGAAGTAGCTTAAAGGCTCAGTTTCATTCATGCATTTGACTTATTGTGATATGAAAATGCAGAATCAGTGACTTTAAACTTTGCCCCTCTGAGATGAAAAATCAATATACATTTAAATGTAAGCGTTGTCCCTAAGAACTCATGAAGTTAACCTCTGCATATTACAAGCTAGACGTAAGAAAAGTGTTTGTGGTCCGTCTTTGAACCTTTGTATTAATGAACTGTCTTCTTGCAGAGCAATTGAAAGGCATATATATTTTTCATAATATACGGGATTCATTTCTCACATTGTTGGAATCAATACCTGATAACCTAACTTCTTAAATTTGGAATTTAGCAAGTGAGACTGTATTATTGTAACCATGACAAACAAGGTCTGGTACGCCTGCCACCATAGGGGGCGCTATTTCAGAGACACTGCTGTGGGTTGTTTTTTTTCATCTGTTTTGGCACCATTTTTAAACCTTTTTCTTTTGATTTTCTGTTCAAACACCATGTTAGCGTAGCGCTGATCACCATGATGAAGAGCAGTTATGAACAAAAACTGTAAATCACCTCATGCTGGGCGTCATAGATCCAGATCACCATCTATTCAGCCACACGTGAGTCAAATCTGCAGTTAGTCTCATCATACATAAACGTCAGAGGTGAACACATAATGTGTTTTCTCTGGTGGGGGGGTTAATAAATACACCAAGCGTAAATAAGTACATCCTGAGGCTGTGAATTTCAGCTGTGCTGCTTTGACCTCTATCATAGAACCAGAGAGCACAGAACAGAACAGCACACAGCCTCCCGGGCAACGGTAATACCTGAGGGGTATATGTCACACATGACGGACGAGGAGCCTCATTTCCATGTATTTCAATTTGAAAAATACATTAGTGAATTCCACTTTTGGTTTTAAACCCTAAATCCCTCTTACTCTGAAGAGGTGGATTCGATTCTTCTCTGGGTTTGATCTCTCTTTTTTATCCAGCTAATCCGCCCACTGTTGTTTGCCATAAGATCAATTTATTGAGTAAATCTTTACAACCCTGTCCACTGGTAATTCTATTTGGTGTGGGATTATGTCTGGATATAAGGGGAGGGAGAAAAATATCTGTGAAGGTAACTGTTCTGATCCTTTCAGCCAGTGCTCAGTGAGTTTGCACTTGTGTATTGATATTCCTGCTTAGGTTCAGAATAAATATATGAATAATAAAAACAGTTTAGAATCAATTTAAAGCTTTCTGTGAGCAGAAAAAAGGGTCTTTGCATGTCTGGAATATCAGAAAGGCTCCACCTCGCCTGGATGAATTTCCAAGCTGTATCAAGCAAAAGGCACAGAGAGTCAGAATCAGAGATGGTGCTGGAGACTCGATGCAGATGTGTGCCGTTTAAAAATTCATACTGCATTTCATTCCTCAAATACCGCCCCGAGTGTATGAATGGCTAGCCTGCTGCTGAAGTCAAATGTGGATTTGCCTGACCTGGGATATGTTAAAAGGTGGTGTGATGTGTCTGTGAAAGTGAGGTGAATTTAAAAAGAAAAAGGTAAGCAGACACGATGCAGGGCTTTTTTGTTAGCGAGTGAAAACAGGGATCAGCTGAGGCCTGTGGTCAGGATTCAAAATGACCATTAAAACATCCACCGGTGCACTTTGACCAGAATGCACTCAAGCCACAGCGAGCTTTACCTCTCTTAACAAGTGAGTTTATAAATCCAGTGGGTGTAACAGCAAGGAAGCATAAAATCCATTGGCTGCCGTGCTCTATGAGTGACCTTACTGTCTGCCTCTCCGCCCCTCCATCACTGCCTGACTGCAGCTTGTGCAGCCCTCCTCCAACACTCTCACCGAGATAACTGCACCAGGAGTCAATACGATGCACCAGGCGCAGTCCTGGTAACACGCTCTCATCAGCTCCGTCGCCCTGCTATGCACACACACACACACACACACACACACACACACAGAGTTCTGTAATGATTGTAATGGTTTCCAGAGCGTTTGCGGTGAACACGAGTTCTCTGCGGGAGGCTGCCGTTTTTGTGTGAGCATGCACTGACACGAGAGACAACCTGCTGCTTTCATTTTCAACTAGTGGACCGCGGACTGCTTACTCAGGCTCCCATCATCAGTCATGCAAAGAGGGCTTCCTTTGAAATCACTGATAGCTGCTGCATTACTCTCACTGCTGCTTACTCGTGTTTTACCGCCCCAGTGGCACATCTCACTGTTTCTCTTTCATATTCTGAAATAAGATAAATACAACTGCCTTTAGAATCACATGGCCCTTGTTACTTTTAGCCGTACGGCTCTGGATCAACCACTCAGTTTAATATTTAAAAAGTAATTATGATAAATAAAGTAAGACAACATAAAATCATAGCAGTTATTGCACAAAAAGACTAAAACAGCATCAAGCCCATTGGTTCATACTGAAAGCATATACGTGTAACATCCTTCTTGTAGTCAAAAATAATGTAAATAGTTATTTCTAAATTATTTTCATTTTGTTTTATCATTGAATGGAAGAAAAAATGGTCTGAACTGGGAGATTGAGCTGAAATGTCACTTCAACTTCAGAGGAGGCATGCCGGTGTGCACGTTTGATTGACAGCTAACAAGGGCAGGTTGACACAGTGTAAACAAACCGAGGCCGGGCGGCGCGTTATTAACAGTGGTGCTGAAGAAAGAGAGAGCCACGACGTTTAGCAAAAAAACTAAACACTGATCCAAACTGACCAGTTATTGACATTTGCTTTTTTAAGATTTTTAAGGTGTAGTAGCTAATTAGCTGCCAAGTCTGTGAGCTAATGTGAACCATAGAGACATGTCTGCATGTTTGTGAGCTAGATGAAGGTAGAGAAAGTAGAGGGGCGATCCATTAGCCAAATGATTGTCCTTTAGCCTCTGAGTGTGTGTGTGTGTGTGTGTGGGGGGGGGGAGGAGGCTGCAGGTGTATGTGTTTGCTGATGTGCTAATTTAGCTAAATATATCTAATTAGAAGAGGAAAAAAAACAAGCAAAAATAATTTCAGTTGGATTTTAACATATGTAGTCAAAATAAATTTCTAAGTATAGTTCAGGAAGGAATGTGTGTGTATTTGGGGACTATTTTCAGCAGTGGATTAATCCACAGTTGGTGCTCTAGTGAGTATTTCTAGCAGCAGGACGGTGTGGGCCTGTGTGGGATTGAGGCGAAATAAATTACAGTCTGTGTGTTCATGGTAATGAAGGATGTCACACAGAGCAACAGTGTGGCTCTCTGATGTGTTTTTAATCGTTTTTGGACAATGATGTAGCTCCGCGGCTCAGAGGAAGAGGAGGAGGAAGCTTCTGCTTTAAGACGTCGAATAATCAGTTAAAAGCACAGTTTCCTCAGTGAATGGTGACTAATGGACAAAGCCAACACTGGAGAAAGGTTGTGTCAAGGTTTTGTAGTTAGAGGGCATTTATTCTCTCGTGATGGCAGCAGAGTGAGCGTTATGGAATATGATTGACTGTTGTGGTGTCAGAGAGAGTGACAGACGGAGCGCTCTCAGTCGATTCTACTAAAAAAAAAAAAAGACATCCACAGCGATACTTCTCTCCATATTGATGAATCTGATTCCGATGCCTGTCTGCTTTTCTCTTCTTTGAAAATCAAAGCCGTGGAATGACTCATTGGTCTGTCATGCAGGACAAACATAATGCGTTTTGATATTTGAAGGTCAGAGAGAAAGATTTTCACTCTTTCACTGATTTTAACTGCGCTCGGATATTCACACTTTTAATTTGATCTGACTTTTACGGTGAGACAACCCTCTACAGTTTCTTTAGTTTCTTTTGTAGTTTTTAAACAGATTGCATACAAAAGTCATTAATAAAAGTATGTGCTCACATTCAAACCAGTAAATAAGGTTAATTAATAATGCTGCTGTTTTATTTTCTGTGTCTGAAAACCATGTCACTCTCCTTTCTTGCTCTGAATTGTCATTTCTGAAAAGCCAGTAAAACCCTGATGTGGAACTTTAAATGGCTCTATTGTTGGATCCAGTGCAGCTTCAGCCGTGCCGGGCCCATTCATGTGCCGTGGAAGAATGAGATGACGGAGGGGGGCGAAGGAAGAAGGGGTGGGCAGATGGAAAAAACATATGGGATGTATGATGCAATAAGGATACAGGATATCTCTGGGGAAATATCCGGAAGAGATTCATACGTGCGCGCAGAGCAAATCCTCATTTACTGTCCTGCGTGTATTTGCACAGCTCTGTGTATAGGCCAGATTGTATCACATGAACACAGCAGACTCACAAAGCAGGGACTTGATGTTTAATTGAACCAAGCTGTTCCTGCTCCTCGCCCCTGACGGATGGAGAGCTAACAGTCAACAGTGGCGAGTTACTACTATAAACTTGCAGTGTCATGAGGAAGAAGCTCAAAGACAGGTTTAAACCTGACCTGAAGCAAAACCTGGCTTAAGCTCGACAGGACGCAGGCTAAGCATTTCACTTTTGTGAAAGACCGCAAAATGTTTTTTTTTTTGCGAAATTCACGTGTTTCCATTATTCGTTTTTACGTTTGCAATTTCAAATTGAGCTTTAGGCAGGTTAATATAAACGCAGCTGTTCACTCTCAGCAGAGATAAAAGTATAATAAGCATTCTTCAGGTGGTAGATGCTAAACATAAATGTGGGACTGTCAGTCCAACATTGTAGATTTAAAAGAAAATAAAGGGTTATCAAAATTGATAATCTGTCTCTATGGGTGACACCTTTAAGATTACAGATAGCAATTTGATCTGGCATTAATTAGTGCAGCTTTAAATATGACCATATCACTCAGAAAATATGAAAATCATTGTGAACTGCAACCAGTGTGGACATCTCTGAGCTGGAAATGTCAAGAACTTCACAAATCTTAACTTATAAACCCCGCTCCGAAGCAGCGGCAGACAGGATCGATTTAGAAGAATCGTACAAAAGTCAGCGGAATGCGCATCAGTCACCGCTGCTCTCACATGCCTATACATCCACTGCAGCCAATATATTTACCAGCAGCTTCCCCATAATCCACCATATTCCTTTTGGTGCTTTAATCAGCGGCAGATAATGACCAGTGATGGCAGAAAAAGGGCTTATATGCATCACAGTGGGACAGGAAATTAAACATGGATTAGGGAGATGGTTTATCTTTGCTGTTTGATAGTGGAGGCAGATTATAACACATGCGTAATGACGGAGGTGTTAAGGTTTGCTGTGACTTTAACACCGTAGAAATCAGCTTATACACACTGTCTATTTTCTTCATGTTGATGTCAATGCACAGGCTTTATTTTATATCTTTTATTGCTGATATGGCAGTGAGGATTAGGTTGAAAATAGGAGCTGCTGCTGCTGCTGCTGCTGCCTGATGTGATGC
Organism: Seriola dumerili; assembly: GCF_002260705.1. Classification (NCBI taxonomy): domain Eukaryota; kingdom Metazoa; phylum Chordata; class Actinopteri; order Carangiformes; family Carangidae; genus Seriola; species Seriola dumerili. Next base: position 636,399 of record NW_019174471.1, on the reverse strand, counting down.
GTGTGTTTATTCAAACTAGCAGCGCTTTGCTTTTACAGTGGGCAGTGGTTTATCACTGGTGTTTTCAGCTTCCACCTATAGGCTCTCTCTGGACTTGTTTAAAATGGATTTTTAATCCTGCTGGTGGGAAATCTGAACACACACACCTGAACCACACAAACACTCTATTCTTCCTGATTGGACACAGGCTCGTTATTTTCCATGAAGCATGGCGTCGTATTGTTCCTCTTGCAGAATGCACACTCCACAGATACGCGGCCGTAAACAGTGAAGTCACCTTATTGCTCTGGATGTCAGGCTCGGTAGCCGCCCCTCGAGCCGATCCACGACACAGACAAGAGGGGCGGTTGATCTCGTATCGGCCTTTTTCTACAGCAGCTGCAGATAATTCAATCAGCGGATCCTTTGCTGTCACTGTTCTTCTTGACCCCTCTGTTACGCTGTCACTAAAAGGAAACTGAACCCATTTGGTGTCACAACAGCAGCTGTCAGACTCAGAGAAGTACTTTTCAAATTGAATCTGAGGCTCCTCCAAATGCCTACAGATGATGCCTTTGATGTCAGCTCTGTCGGAATACTTTTCCATTGTTGGAAACGTCGCCAAGCGGCACCACCCCTTCCTTTTCTCTGTCACTCTCTGCTGTAGTATCTGAGACAGGGATGTATTTTTGTTTATTTGTAGTCTTGTTGATCATGGTTGAGTCTAGTCAGGAAGAAAGCCGAGTCTGATTGGCATCATATCTCTGCCTCTTGGGTGATTCGAGATACATGATCAGGGCGAGAAGACAGTATTGATTTCTAACAATATGATACACTGCAAGTCAAAGCCAATTTAATTTGAAAAGAACATTATTCTATCTCTCTGTGAATGTTCTCATTCGTCCAGGTCATAGTTATCTCATAAGAGATAACTAGAAGAGATAACTATGACCTGGACGAATGAGAACATTCACAGACAACATTATTCTATCAATATTAATTTTCATTTTATTCTTTTTTTCTACCACTAATGGCAAACATGGGCAGATATATACTGGGTAAGTGGGATGTATTTTCATTGAGTATTGTTTCTCTTGCCTCTAACTGTCATCCATCTGATTTTGGTATTTAGGCTACAAAAATATTAAATGGGATTCATTACTTAATAATAATAATAATAATAAAGCAGCTTGTGGCTTCAGTTAAAGGTCCCATATTCTATAATGGTAGATGTCCATGTGTAGTGTGATTATAGATCAGGTCTAGCTTCTATATTAATACTGTGAAAGTATCAAAGCCTCAGTCCACAGAGAAATGCACACAGCCTGTATTCAGAAACTGAGCCTTAAAACCAGCCGTCAGGACTTCTGGAACTTTGTGATGTCACAACAAAGCAGTCACCAAGCCCCGCCCACCTGGACCCACCATCCAAACCTTGCAGGATTTGGTTTCTCTGAGTGTTTTTACCTGAAATCTGCTATATTTTTATTGGATCACTCAGAAAACAGTCTGACCTGTTGTTACTAGAGGAGCAGTAAAACTTCACTGAGATGGTTGGGACATTTAATGCTTTCAACCAGGAGGAGTTCTTGATCTTGATGAGCGTGCTATGGAAGTAGCTCCAGGTTATGCCTATAGTAAAAGTCTGTAGCCTATGTACAGCTCACGTGGGTCATTGAGGTAACCATCAGTTCCTTGGAAAGATAATGATCAATGTTTGAAAAGGGCAGTAATTAAAAATAAACACCTACCACTGTTCAGTCAGAAAAGATATTTAATCCTATCCATGAATTTATTTTATGCTGAAGCACAGGTGCAGCTTCAAAAATCTTTTTTAACATTCAGCAGACAGAATATTTTCTCATTCAGATGGTGAGAAAAGTGTGAAAATACTTTCAGATCAGCTCCAAGTGTTTTTAAATGACCTTTGGGTTTTTTAAAACTCACCAGTTAATTACCTTTTAGACAAACTGATGGTTACTGTTGGCTGGTAACTTTGCTGTCAACACACATCTCCTTAAATTGGTCGTGAGGTTGTTGCTGCCACTGGCATGTTTCATGACAGCACTTTACATAAATGCAATGCAAATGCAATGTAATGATTAAACGTTTCTTTTAGTGTCAAAATATTTCCAGGAAGCATATTTCTGTGTTTGCAGCTCCAAGCTCGGAGAGAAGGAAGAAGTCGTACATCGAAAGAGCTACTTAGAAAGATCGTTTTTTGATCACCATATTCATTTTTATCAGAATCCACACAGAATGTGCAGTGGCGATCATATGCAGACTATTGGCAGATGCTACAATTTACAGACGTCCCCTAAATGCCTCACATGCAGGAAATGGGTAGACGCTAGCTACAGTTAGTGGGTTTGCGGCAGCAGCAGTGCTCTGTACAGTGTCTTTATGGGAGGTTTATAGTTGTCGTTGTCAAAATGTGCCGATTTTTCCCCTTGGGGGCCTCGAACATTTGCCTGGTTTGTCTCTCCTGACAATGCGCCTATGAGAATGTGGATTGGGTAATCTTAACCTCCCTTTGCTTCGTGCCATTTTATCTTGTGTCAAAGGCACAAAAACAAATGCAGCACTGACTCCTCTGCTTTGTCTGGGGTAAATATAAATTCACACACACACACACACACACACACACACCACTTGGTGTTTTCTGAAGGACACAATCTGCACTTCTAACACAACAACAACACACTGCAAAACTAACCATCATATTTTCAAACAGGTGTCATTGTGTGAGATGGAAATAATAAGGTCTAAACATTTCTGATAACAGCTTTGATTTGTATGAGTCGCTGGTGAATCCTGCTGTGATCTAAGTAGGAAAAACCAGAATGAACGCACAGACTCATCAGCGACTCACGCCATCCGTTTGTGTCACTCTCATATTTTGACAGTCAGTTTTCTACGACAGCCCAGAAACTACCACAGTGCAAAGGAGACAGTCGAGTATATTTTGTTTGTCCCTCCTTGGATCCAGTAGTTTCCGGTTCGCTCATGGTGCTTTCAGATGCATTTTCATGGAATCATTTCCAACATCCTGAAGTTGAATATTTTTTATTTAATCATTATGAGCACGATTAATATTAGCTGTGATGATCTTAAGTAATATACTGATGTTTTTAATAATGTACCTGCTCATTTGATGTATTTATTCTGATTATTATTAGTATCTGTCACGTGTGAATCAAGGAGAGCCAGAACCCAATTCCAGATTCAGAAGATGAACAAGGTTTATTTACAAAAACTGAAAATCACCAACAGGGAAAAACTAACGAAGGACCACTCAAGCGGCTGCTGAGGGAAAAAACAACAAAAGAACAATAACACAAAAAACCACGAGGGGCAAAAAACTCTAGAATAAACTGAAGTTGTCCAGGAGGAAAAAATACTCACTAGCACACAAGAAATAAACACTAGGAATACGGAGTGGGAGGCGAGGCAGGTTCTCGTGAACGTTGCAAGGAACAGCAGGCATGCGAATGAATCGTGTGGCACAGGGGAATGTTTGGCAGAGGCTTAAATAACCAGGCTGATTGCAAGGAATCAGGAACAGGTGAGAGCAACGAGGCTGCTGCCGAGAACCGGCCCCGCCCCTCCGCTGCCCTGAGTGAGGGACGAGACAGAGGTTAAATGGAGGCTCAATGTAGCAAAGCAAAAATAAATCAAAAACCAAACCATAACAGTATCTGTTGTTTTCTCATCCTTTCTTTTTTTCTTCATATTTATATTTATTAATATTTATATTTATATATATTTTCTCATATATAAACTCAACACACTTGTTAAAGTTTTTCTTTTTCTCAACATGTTCCATCAGATTAAAAATAATTGTCTAATTAAATCAATATCTTAGCAGTGTGAAGATCAATTAGCTGACTCCTGATGCTCACTTGATTTGTGTGTTTATCATTAAGTCCATATCATTTTATTTCAAAGTTATTATCGTTGCATGGTAATGCAGTGCAGGTTTTAATTAATTTATACTGTACTGACGATGTGACGCTGAAGAGATGATTATGCACACTTGATGATCATGTGATAAATTACACAGCTCAAGCTTAAGTTTCAAGACTCTGCTGATTGATTCTTTAAATGGAAATCACTGGTTGTCAGTGTGATGCAGGACAAATACATTCAAAACATAAACCTCAATTTGTAAATCATATTTTGTTTTTTTTTTTGACCACTTGCTGTGGAGTAAAGTTTTCATGAGCGCAAACTGTTTGTATCTCATGCACGTACAAGAGGATGTGCACGTAGACTCATGAGGATGCAACACACACATTCCCTCTGACGGTCTCACACTTTTCCCGCTGATCAGCAGTTGGTGGTGTCGACAGATCAGGAAACACAGCAAATGTGCCAGGAAAGGTGAGGACGAGGAAGAGGGCGAACCAATATAACAATAATATAATAAATGTAAAAGATGCAAAGTATTTAAAAATGGTGGAAAATGCTTTCATCACATTTGTTTGGCCTCAGGAATACATTTAATGCATTTTGGTGGGAAACACTGAAACACATAAAGGTAAAACTTCTATGGCCTTATTAATAATAAATAACTAAGATAATAATTGTGCAATCAGAACACCTGTTTGAGTAAATCCAGCTCATGAAAACACTATCATTTATACATCTGCTTCACATCGCAGTGCTTGAAATAAATTGCATTCTTAAGTATTAGATGAAGCAGCTGCATTTCGTTCATCAGTGAGGTGCACAAGGTCAGTCCTGGTTTGTATGAGTGATGTGAATCCCTCCTGTTGCATTCAGCTCTGCTTTCATAAGCATCACAGCCCTGCAAGGCTTCACGTGATCAAATATCATGCACACTGTATTATTCCAACTTCTATACTCTAAGAACGAGCATGTCAAACAGTATTTACCTGCATTTTTCCACAGCACCTTATAATCCCTCTGTGTCCTTGGTTGAATATTTAATATTTCATGTTGCTGTGAGTGAAACCCGCAACAAGGGAACGAGCAAAACAAAAAGAATGCTGGAGGTTTTGTCTGTGATGCTGTTCAGTATTTGAAGATGAATAATAAATAAACTTGCAATGTGAATCTCACAGTTGAAAATGATGATAACTGAGAATTATGGGCGAAAAAAAAAAGAATAGCTTGATGAATGACTCATGCATAAATATGCAATAAAGGCTGGTTGTTTCTGAGGTTGTGAAACTCCAAGTTGAAGTTGGAGGGCAGGATGACCGTGCTGAACGGAGCGTGAGGAGGACAGCGCTGCTTTCATTTAACCCTAGATCATAATGGTCGTGGGCTATTGCCAGAGGAAGAGCTGAGGATGATTTGTTTCAGCTTACAGGACTCGTGGCCCATAATGCTTTTCCCCGAGGAGCTTGGATCTAATGTAGTGGACTTTTATTGGCTATCATGATTAATATCTCTAATGGCTTGAGGTCCTTTTACTCACCTATCTTCACTCAGATATAGATAATTACATGCCAGCTGCCAGATTTTAAATATAGACTCTATTGTTCCGTATTTAGCAGAAAGAATTACTTTAAACCATTTCTGCTCCATCCATATTTTTTGAGGAAAGGCCTGAAATAAAATGGCGACGGCTGCTGGATCACAGTGAATGGAGGCACAGTCAAGGTCTTGGCAGGAAACGTGCTGTTAAAGGTTTCTAAAGATTTTAAACCCAAACAAAAGTCATACAGAATTATCTTCGGCTTAGTCTGGAGAAGTCAGACACAAAGCGGAGCCAAAAAATACAATAGCTAAGTCAAATTTATAGAAAGAAGCAGAAAATAAGAGAGTCATGCTCTATTGTCTAGGTGGCTCAATGGGACCTTAAGAGATTAAAAAAAAAAATAACCAAATTGCAGTGACAAGACGGAGTCATTACAAATCATTAACAGTAACAGGGCTGGATTAAAGCATGAGGGGAGTCGAAGCAGAAAAATGAGCTGTCAGCCCCTATTGACCGTCCAGCTCCTTCCACACTGTGTGCACTGTGGGGATGTAACAGGATATAAATACATTATTCTGACACGAGGAGATAATGTGTTCTGAACAGATCTGAGCAGCATCCGCAGAGACAACTTCTGAAAATTTCCTGAAAAGGCCAATATAACTTACAACTCATATACATGGTAAAATAAAGAAAACACAATCAGGAACATGGCGGTGTAAATTGCTTTAAGCTCCATATCTAGTCCATCAGCTGTCGTCATCCTCAAAACCTGTAAACCAGGAAAACAGCCCGACTGATGCGCCGCAGTATTTCCATCTTCTGATCTGATGTTGAAGCTTTCCTCTCACTGTAACTACAACCTTCATTTGCTAGAAACGCTTTGATGGGATGTTCTTTTTCAAGACCTTCCTAACATTTTACCAGCAAAACTTCAGTTGGTTTCCTTCCATCACAACGTCCAGTTTTTCATCACTGATACAAACACAGGCAGCAGCTTTGTGTAACACCCCTGTTCACTGCATGGTAAAGTTAGTGATTAGTAATTTTCTCGTGTGAACTCGAAGCAGCATCATATAGTGTAAACATGATATATACAATACAGTCATCACAGTTATTAATAGGCTATACTGCACTAACTCCAGCTCATGTTATCACAAATGTATTATTATCATTATTATTATTATTATTATTATTATTTTAAATGGGAGCAGCACAGCTTTCAGACTTGTTGCCCAAAGATTTTTGAGATACAACTGAGAAAGACCTCTTAATGTGAAGTCTGAATTATTGCTTTGGGCTGGGAACAAAGTACAAGTGCCGAATATTCTGCGAACTACTTCCTTTGGTAGAACTAATACATGTATGTGAGTACCTGACAGCTACTGGGCAGTTTGAATCCCAAAGCCAGCTGAGAAACAAATGGTACAAATTAGTCACTGTGGTTTGTCTGGAGCCTTTTTGTTACACTAAGACTGAGAATGAAAGCTGCATTTGAACTCAAACTTTATTATGAGAGACAAAGCAGCTCTGTTGGACTGTACTCAGGCACAGTGGTGCCTTGAGCTGAATGCTAATGAATGTATGCTAACACACTCAAAGGTACAGTATTAACATGCACTTAGGGTGTTCACCACGCAGACCATCCTGGTTTTAACACGTTAGCATGCTAATTAGCTAATAACTAGCTAATTAGTGTTGCAGATATGTGGATATTGGATAACATGACATTTTGACCTCAAGGTGAACATGAACTCCTAAACCAAATTTGATGGAGAATCCATCCAATAGTTGCTGAGACGTTTCAGTCTGGACCAAAGCTGTGAACTAACTCCTCTTGCAGTCAGGATGACGAAGGTCCGGTCCACACATACACTTGTGTCTTTAAAAGTGTAGCTTTTCCTCTGCATTTCCTCCACATGCAAACTGTGTTCTAGGTCACTGAAAACTGAGTTTTAAAAAAAACCTTTCCAAACTTCCCCTTCAGTGTTGAGGTGTAGACAGGGGAAACGCCATTATCTCCTTTGATTACAGGAGGTGATTTTGTGCAATTTGGCCACTCGCCTTCTGGTAAGCCACGCTCCTCACGGTGCTTGACAGCATGTTGTTGAGTTTTCATGTGGATGGAGATTCTTTTGAAACAGGTTTTCCTTTCTCGTTCTTAAAAAAAAACTCATCTATACAAGCACTGTGTTTTATTAAATACAGAAATACAAAAAAAAATAACTATATCTTTTCATTTTAATTTAAAGGGTTGAGTTTAACCTTCATCATCTGTTTAGGATTTCTCTGATTGCTATTTCATGTTTTTTTTAGAATAGAGTTTCCAGGAGATTACAAATTGTGGTGTTCCTCATATTTTTCCCAATTAATAACAGCAGATGAAATGCATCATTATCAAACAGAGACAGGACCCCTGTAACAACAGAGCGAATCGTATTGTCAGTGTGACTGTGCTGAATGTTACCAATGTCACACAGGACATGACTGGAGCTCAGCACTGACTTTACATTCACAGGAAAGAATAAAGCACCATGGTCATTACAGATGCTTGTGTAGTAACAATGCTCGCATGTGTGGTGGAGCTGGCAGGCTGCAGGACCCGCTGCACCTCATTAAAGCCAACCTACTGACAGTGAAGTGACAAAAAAACATGTCAGGACACCTGCGTGGAGTGTGACTTCCTCAGGCAGCTCCTCATCAGTCAGCCCTCCCTGTCTGCTGGCATTAAGCTCACTCACAGCCCTGATGCCGACGGACTGTTTAGACGAGGCAGCGCAGGTGAACAGGACCAGTGTGTCTTATTCCTGCTAGACTGAAATCTTTACAGTAAATACAGTCATTCAAGAGGCATGAATTTATGTATATCTTTTCTCAGAGGGAGAAGTTGCAGTGGATTTTCTTTTGATTTTAATGAATAAATAGTGTATAATTTACAGAGGGATTTGTAGGGATTTTCTTACAACATTCATGTAAAATACCTCATAAAATAAATATGACTAAGAATATTGAAGCGCAGAAACAAATACTAAGACTTAGTACGTCAAATATCTGCATTTCTACAAGATTATCAGGTGCTGTTGGGCCACTGTTGAGCATCTGTGGCTGATTGCTGCCTTTAGGTCTGGCAGTGCGTTTGGCATTGTCTATTTCTACAATTGGCCTCTTCTCAGTGGTTGTTTGGGCATCGCATCATGTTGAATCAGCAGCAGTGAGACACAGCTGTGTGACTGGCTGTTCACACCAGAGAATCGACACACAGATTCAGTATGAAATCAGAATTAATGATTTTCCTATCGTCACCCTGTAAAATTTGGCAATAGCCGATATGATCTTGGTGGGGGTGATGGCGGTGGGGCGTTACGTCACCCTATGAGCGAGAGACACAGAGCGACCGAAGAGTGAGAGAGAGTCAAGTTTTGCTCCACATTCTCTCTCTCTCTCTCTCTCTCTCTCTCTCTCTCTCTCTCGGATGATCACAGCTGGATGAGAAATACATTTTACGACTATGTTAAAACTAAACAAACAGAGAACTCATTATTTACATTTAATAATCAATACACAATAAGACTTCCCTTATAATTAGGTTATTAATTAGTTTTTAATACAAGTTATAACAGTTTTCATACATTGATGTTGGCTCTCTATTTGATCAAGATCATAAATGATTAACGTCACTAATGACTTAGTAATTTATAACTGGTGAAAGGAACCTTATTGTAAAGTGTAAAACACATCACCTTTTATTAATGAGTTACTATAAGCTCCTTTAGTAAGTCATTAGTGAGGTTAATGAGTAGTAAGCATTAACTTGACCTTGCCAAATAGTGAGCCTGCATCAATGTATGAAAACTGTGTAATAACATGTCTATAATTGTTTATTTAGGATTTTAAGTGTTAACAAGGTAATTAATAACCTAATTAAAAAAAACATTTATAAATCATTTATAAGGGTAGTCTTATTGTAAAGTGGTACCCAGCTCTCTCTCTCTTGTTGACTGTCCCGTCACCTCCCTGTTAGGGCTGAAAGTCGTGTTTGCAACCATGAAAAGCACAACCAGGAGAGAGAGAGAGAGTGTGTGTGTGTGTGTGTGTGTGTGTGTGTGTGTGTGTGTGTGTGTGTGTGTGTGTGTGTGTGTGTGTGTTGTAGTTACAAGCGGGTGGATGCCAACTATCGCAGGGCAAATTAAATTTCTCATTAATTAATTCAAATAATAAAATTAATAAGTTAATACATTATTGGGAAACAGGCCAAATATCATCTTGACATTGGCAATAGGCTATCAGCAATTACCCTGATGAGAAGAGATCATCATCCATTGGCACAATCCTGCTCACCACAATTTTAGAAATACTGAAAATATTTTTTTCCGGTTTTTAATTATGATCCGTCTAAACTCAAATTTACACCTAATTCCAGCTTAGCACTTAGCACCAAATCAAATGAAAGTGTTGCCATTTTATTTTCCAGCCTGGGTAAATGGTGTTTAAAAGCCCTCTCCACACAGCCAGGAATAAAGTCCTGGTAGAGGGGGAGTGGGTCTAGCATCAGGTCAGGGTTTAGACCATGTGTAAGATTTTAATTGTAAAATGTCGTCTCCCTCCATGTTGCTGAAAACCCCCAAATTCCCAGAGAATTTACCAAGGACATGAGCTCAGTGTCTTCAATGGCAGCTACTTATTTGGTTGGCTGGCACATTGTGTCAGTGTTAGCCTTCAAAAGAGAGAGGAGCGAATGTAAATTTGAAAGATTTATTTGAGATCATTTTAAGTGTCCAGTGGCTCCATTGGCCAATGAAGCAAAGTATTACGTGTCAAAATGAACAAATGTAGGCAAAAAAAAAAAAATCATCTTCCCCCGAGGTACCTGGAGATCCAGGAGAAGCCTGAGCACATTAAAGAGTGGGATTAGATAAAAGCGCTGTCACTGATGATGTGCAGCTGACATTGATGGGGTGGGATTTCAACGGCAAAAGACTGATGCTGACAGACAGGAGGACCGAACGAGGGAGAGGCAGGTAATGAAGGAAAAGAGTAAGAAAATAGCAGGAGGGATTATTTCAGACTGAAAGACGGAGAGGATGTTGTTGTGCAGAAAAACGTGAAAGGTCGGTGTATTATGTGTGTGATAGTGCGGCGGTGTATCTACTGCAGATAGTTAAAGACAGATGAGAGGGAGTGTGTGCACCAGACAACAGGAGGAGAGAGAGAGAGAGGGAGAAGCAGAGAAATGGGACTTCACTAGGCCTCCTATATCCAGGGATAATAGAGCTGTCACAGTGTTTTGACTCAGGGCATTGATTCTGCCTTTAATTGCTTTAGGCCTCCGCTGGCTGGATAGCAGTCCGAGGATATTAAATGTAATGTATTGTTGCACTAGAACAGTTATGACACTGATCACACACTGATATGTACTCATGTGTTGTCAGTGCCAATAATCCTTTCATCGATTGGGGCCGCCTCCAAACAATTACGGCGATTGTTTGGGGGCATAACTCATAGAGAGAATCGCTCCCTTTCCATCCCGCATGGGTATTTTATTGAGCCAAACTAATGATTTCCGTCATCCCTGCCCTCCTCTGTTGTCTCTGCGCTTCTTTATCTGCAATCATTTCCAAAGGAATAGGAGTAAAATTTATCTTCAGTCATACATCAGGATCAAATACCAGCAGTTAATGAGTTCAGGTTCTTCCTATTTTGACCAAGTGTATTTTCTATTCCCTTTCATTTCAACTTTCTTTTTTCAGTCAGCTCCACAATTATACTGATTTCCAAGCATCCCTTGGTCCACTTACTGAAACAGTCTAAAAAGCCATGGGATGAATGAAACAACAAGTCAGTATGAAGTGTCATTCAATCATGTCTGGTTAGAGTGGTTCCAAATGGCCTCTGTCGAAGGCAGCGAGAGAAACAAAGCTGCTGACTCATTGAACGTTTTTCCTCTATAAATCTTTCATCTGAAAGTTCATTTTGATGACAGCCTCAACAGTGGAGTCAGTATGTGGATATTTTAATACTAAATGTTGAATATACAGTCACAACAGTGAAAACAAGCTTCACCAAATTAAGAGTTCTGAATGTATTCCGATTAAATTCAAGCAAATGATTCAATCAATTCATCGTTTTCCATGAAACTCAACGTCTGACCAGAGGCTGCACCGTCAGGGGAGGCAAACCAGGAAAATGCTTGGGGCCCTCGAGGGGAAAAGGGGCCCCCAGTGGCCGGACGATGTGTGCCGTAGCTCGCATCTACCCATGTCCTGCACGTGAAGCGTTCAGGGGACATCTGTAAATTGTAGTGTCTATGAATAGTCTGCATGTGAGGTGTTTAGGGGACATCTGTAAACTATAGCATCTGCCAATAGTCTCCATGTGGGGTGGGGGGGGGTTCTTTGATGAACTTCTTTGCCCTGCCCTCAGAGTCTAGGATCGCCACGGCCTCTGACTCACTGTTACGACGGTGGTGCGACTACTCGGCCCAAAATGAACGGCCAAGTATTTTCTACTGGTATTTTTGCAAGATTGATAGAAACTTAGTTTACACTGGTATGTATACTGCCTCCAGGAAATACCCATATCCTCGCACTCTTAGTCTGACAAAAGCTTTCGCCTTCTCAGCTTTTATTTGTTGCCAAACTAATTCCCAGCGATGTAAATGAAGGAGTATACGACCTGAAATCGTGCAGCTGCTGACACCAGCTGCTGTCTGGACGTTCCTCCTCTGCATCCTCTGTGTGTCCTCCTGATGTCTGCAGGGATGTCAGTTATTCAACACAGTCGGCTGGTACCTGGTGTTGCACAACGTTAGCATAGCTGAATGTTAGCATTCAATAAAAGGTAGCTGAATGAAAGAAGTAATTCCAGTGTGACAAATACAGACCAGAGCTCTGTCGACAAGCATGTCTAGAGACAGTGAAGCATAAATAAGTTACTAATTAAGCTTTAAACAGGTATGACAACAGAAGAAGAAGAAGATAAAAAGTTGGAGAAATGGGACAAAAGCAGGAATCTGTCATATGATTCAGTTCTGTAATTGGCATATAACAGGCAATGAGAAACTGCGCACAGTATATACTGTATGTATGTATCATCAATATGGCAACAGTGCGGAAATGTTACCAAAAGCTCCACTGTCTAACGCTAACTTAAATTACAATCGTGTTGATTTTACATCCATATTTCTACATGTCAATCAGACACAGATGCAGAACGGAGCGGCTCTGTAATTGGAGAGCCTCTCGATGCAGCCATGCTAACAGTGTCTCCTGATTCCAGGCTTAAATCTGTGTAGTGGTTGCTCTGAGATGAAAATGATATCGATCTACTCATCTGACTCTGGGTAAGATGGCAATCAATGTGTATTTCCCAAAATGTCAGGCTGTTTATTTTAACGCGGCGCTATAGCCATGTCTCACTTTAGCAGCTCCAAATGACAGCAGGAGATTGCAGCTGGTGTTTTAAAAGTGTTGATGGATTTTATTACCCAGAAGCCCTGTGAGTTTATTATATGTCCTCCTCCTCCTCCTCCTCACAGTTTGTCTAGTGCCAATACCCAGCACCAGAGTTTATTTTACATACACCGCATGAATCCATTGTGTGGTAGTGGGTCGGGACACTTTTCTGTATTGTAGAACCACTTTGTAATTCACACTGTTTTTATGGGAAGCTTAAAAATCACAAACATGAAATCAAGTGTTGTAGCTAACAAGCAATTTCTCACTTAAATATCCAAGAGTACACAGAGCTGCACGGCATCCCACCGGTGTCTTTCTGTCCGTTTGATGAGCTTTTCGCTCTGTTTGGTTTTCACAAACTCTTCAGCTTCATAGATGCTCACCAACGACTTTGACCGTTTGAAATCGGATGCTCAGACGCTTTACGGCTTAAGATTAAGCTCAGCGGTGATTCCAGAGTCCGTTGGTGCCCTAGGCAAAAAAAAGAATTTCAAGAGGGTCCCTCGAATCAGTGATCATCACCATTATATAATAAATAATCTGACATCTACAAAAGATGTGCCAAATCTACATTTTTTTTTTTTAATTCCAAATGTTCACGTTAGCAAAATTTACAAAATATAAATACCAAAAATGTGGCAAACCTTGTAATTTTCAAAATGCAGATTATAAAGAACAATAAAAACCTAAATAAACAACTAAATAACTTCAACATTTTCACATTGTAAAAAGGCCATCAACACATAAAGCCCCTTTAAGAATGTTTCCTACTGAGTGCTGTTGGTAACTGGTGAATTTTAAAAACCCTTTAGCTGCTTTCAGATGCACATTGGGGGGCTGCTTGAAGAAATGGATAATTATATAGGTAGTTACAGTCAGTTTAGTTTAATTTAATTAACTTAAGATTAAAAATAATAATGATCTTGTATGTATGTGCAGCTTCAGTGGAAATAATTGGCAACACCACTTTAGAGATGTTGATGCAAATCGTCCAGGGAATGACATGGGGCCCCTTTAGGGAGGTTTCTCACTGAGATGTCACTGCAAATCGTCCATTGGTTGTTTAAGGGCGAGGGAGCCGCATTTTGAGACATTGCTGCGGAGTTAAGTGTGTCAGCTCTCGGGGGCCCCCTTACTACCCAGGGGCCCCAAGCAGTTGCCTGCCTGGCCTGTTCACAAGCTGCGTCTCTGCTTGTTTGCTGCAAAGAGCTCATGTTTTAAAGCCACAGGCTCTTTGCTCTCTTTAGCTGTGCTGCACTTTAGAGCTAAAATAAATAGCTAAATGTTATTCTATATAATTATCTTTTTGTTTTCTTAATTTTTACTGTAAAACCGCAAAGAGCAATGATGTCATCAACTCAACCCTCTGCATTCCTTTGTCTCCTTTCTTTTTTTTCTTTCTTGGGATAAATATTCAAGCAATTCTTTATAATAATGTTGATTTAATCAGCTATTACTGTTGTCGGCCTGAATCCAAGGTGAAGCTGTATGACCGACACGTTCTCCAGTGGTCCTCATTAATCAGCTAATTAGCGTGGAGCGTTCTGCATCGTGGCTTTACTTGAGTTTGGTTGTGTGGTTAATGTTTTTGCGGCTCTTGAGCCTTGAACCTTTATCGTATATATTATGACGCTGGTCTGACAGGCCACCAAATAGCTTCTTTGCAAGACAAGGTGTTCAGCCAAAAAACCAAAAAAAAACCCACATTTTGTTGTAATGTGTATTAAATTTAGGTTTTTGAATCTATAATAATGTAGAGAGTTTGGTACTGTTTCCATCATACTGCAGTGGATATTCTGGAGCTCATGATTGCTTTACACCATTAGAAGCTAATTGTTGACTGCAGTTAGAGCTAAGGTTAATGTAGCTTTTCTAAATGAAGCCTCATATTGGTCACAGCACAATATTTACATGGACTGTGCCTGTTATACAGAGGAGGCAGGAACGACAAAGAGCTAAGGGGGACGGTTAGGGGGAGAGTTTCACAAAACTGGACTATGTCCCACTTCTGCAATACAAACCAACTCAAACCAGGTTGTGAGTAGATTTACTGGCTCCAAACTGGTTGATTTTTGAGTGTGGTGTGGATGGATGTGGTTTTCCCACGCAGCAATGCACAACTGCAAACGAGGCGCTACTAACAGCTGTAAGAACTTAAACCTAATTGTGGATGAGGGTAAAGGCTGGATCATCCATTCTTTGGCTGAATGTGTAATATAGTGACATTCATACAAGTATTTTCTCTGCACAGACTCAAAGAAAGACATTTATGTGTCTCTTCAAAAAACGATAATTGCAGCCTGAGATAGTTTCACAAAAATCAGTAAATGGGGAAAAAAAAATTGAAAAGATACAGTCTTTTGAAAGTTGCACGTGGGTGCAGCAGTGTTTTAGTTTTGGTCCTCATCCAAAGAAATTAGATCAATTTGTGGAGCACATCCAGTGGTGTAGAGGTTGGTGAGGTTTCTAGTCCTTATACACCACAAGGGACTTGTACTGGTTGGCCGGCAGCACATTAATGGAAGACTAAAAAAATGACAGAATGATAAATATAGTACGTCTGGAAAGATTACTTGGATTTATCTTGAAATAAAACACCAAATACATCAAACTTCAGCAGCACGGTAATGTTCCCTCTGGCCTAATGTCAGCTGGGATCATAGTCTGTAAATAAAGATGGACGTAGCCTCTGTGACGTCACCCACAGGTTTCTGAAGAGCGGTTGTTAAGCTCAGAGTGAGATGCACCACCGTCATCACTTCAGTGCATGAGAGTTTATGGCAACGATACACTCACCCACATGTCATTCAAAGCAGCCACACCCTCAATTATGCAGAACTTTAAGCCTTAATAAAATGTAAACAGGTGAGTTATATAAACAGGTGAGTTATATAAACAGGTGTCATGAAGGAGGAAATTAGCTCTAGAGACCAAAACAGTTTTTGTACCAGGCTGTGAACATGTTTATTTCTGCTGTAAAGTTGGACATTTTAACATGGGAGTCTATGGGGACTGACTCACTGTTGGAGCCAGACTCTAGTGGTCGTTAGAGGAACTGCAGTTTTTGGTACTGCAGTGTTGACTTCATTTGGGATTGGCTGCTCACTGACTTCAAAATGAACATTTTTACTTTTTACTGTGTGCCTGTGTCATGTGACATGGAAATGACACCGTCAACGTGTCCTCCTCCTTCGGTTGACATTTTCATAAGTTTGAAAAGACGTTGTTGGTCCCTCCCCTTCCACTACGTAGCCAAAATGGCGACCATTGAGAAGCGTCCATAGTTTTACATTACTGTAGTTCTAGAAAAGATTAGAACTAGTACCCGAAGAAAAACAGACATAAATAAGTAAAAACTTAATAGAATAAATAAATAAATGTATGAATAGATGGAAATAAATATATGATTAAATGAATAAATAGAAATAAACAAAGTCACAAACTCACTGACAGAGAAGATATACGGGGAGAAGACTGGAGTGCTGCCAGGAGCATTAAGGAAGCACCACGCAACGTCACGACGCTGTTATGATCTGTGATCTGTGTGAAACTGCAGGACTGATACATCTCTAAAGTCCAGAGGCAGCCGGTAAGACGCTTGCTGGACTCTAACAGACTCTAACATAATCTGAGAGACTGGTAGTATGTTTGATCCTGCGAAGCACACAACATTAGCGTTCATTTGGTGTGAGGTTTCTGGCTACCTGGGGGATGTAGGTACAATATTCCCACTTGTTTTAGCTCTGTTTTGTTCTCCACCATCATCTGAAGGGGCAGTATTTGGGGGGTTTTTTGTTGCTAAATGATCCAATATGTTCACTAGCTGTCTGCCTTAGAGTCTGTCAGCTGTGTTGTTGTGCAGGTAGTGCACAGTGGATTTGTCAGAGCCTTTTTTCGCTGACAACAGCTGCCTGATGCTGGAGGTTGATGAGGGTGGGCGTTTATTTCTGCTTTCCTCTGTTTCTCAAGTATATTTTCAATTTCACTGCCCCTGAAAATGTTTGTATAGGACGGAAACCCCAAACAACAAGCTTAAATTGGCTAAATGCTGCATAGAGCTGCAGGGTGGGCTGTTATTTCCCAGTGGGTTAGAATTACTAGCATCGCTTTCACATTACACAGTCGTCTGATTTGATTTTAATAACAAAATACCCCTTAACGGAGCTTGTAATGCAAACTGAATGATCCTTGACTCAGTGGGTCAAGGTCACCTCAAACACAGCCTGACACAGATCACAGTTTTTTATGTATCGCTTGTTTCATTATGTTTGATTTTGTATTCTGGCGAGTGGGGATGAGCTCATTTGAAGCCTGTCTCATCCTGTGACACCGCCTCATCACCTGAGACTCCGCATTCATTCCACTCTAACTCCTCACACCTAATTTAAATGGCCACTTAAATCTTGACTCATCCCGTGGGTTTTACTTTCAGCATCTGATTTTTTTTTTTTTTTTTTTTCCTGTGTCTCTCTTTTTTTTAATTTTTTTTTACCTCTTTGTCTGAAACAATAGTGTTACCATGGCAAACGGAGTAGCTGTCAAGGAAAACAGAGGGGATTGCTGTTGGTGTGGAGGGGTGGAGGAGTTGTCACAAGCTTCTACAACAGTTGGATTAACATTTAGGCAATTTTCCACAGTGTGCTTGAGATGATGAAGCTGCACCACTTTCACATTCAGGGCCTGAAATTACACTCCCAGCGATGCTTTATTTAAGTATTATCTGTGGTCTCCCCTTACATAACCCCAGATGAGATGCCACAGCTTTGACATGTATGCTGCCAAGGTGTTATTACGGTGGGGAATGTGACTGTAAATTACACAAACCACATGCCATTTGTTTTCTGTTTCCTCGCATAGAAAATTGAGGGAATAATTCAACTCAGTCAAATGAGATAATACAGTCGTGCTCTCCAGTCCTTGTTTATACAAAACTATTGTTGCAGCGAATGAGTTGTTGCTGGATTATAATAATTAAATACACCCACACTGCAGACTTTGTATTGACGGGGCTCTTTCAGTCAGTCTCAGGTCAATAGCATGGCTGAAGACCAACATATAGTTTGAAGGAAGAAAAGGGAAAAATTCACAAAGTATGTGTGTGTGTGTGTGTGTGTGTGTGTGTGTGTGTGGAGAAAGCGGGGAATGCAGCAGGAATTACTGATTCAATAACCTCAGGTGGAAGCAGACAGAAAGCACTTTGGGTGAGTAAAGAAAGTCATTTCAAACTGTCGATCAAAGCGAATCACTGACATCTGCCTGAAGATGGAGGTATCAATCACCCAGAGTGCAGCGGGGTTTATACTGGTAACACAGTGACATTAAGGCCCAAACTGAGGACTGGTTACTGGAGATTACTCTCAGTCTGTTCACGGAGTCGGGAACTGTGACTCAGATTGGCTGCAGCCTGCAAACTAGGGTTTTACTTGGATGAGAATTTTCAAATCAAACCTGATCAGCCAGTTTTGCTGCACACAAAGATTTGCTGCTGCTGCTGCTGCTGCTGCTGCTGCTGCTGCTGCTGCTGCTGCTGCTGCTGCTGCTCGCTCCCTCCTGCCTTCAAGTTCCAGTTTGTTTGCACAGGGACCCAGAAACTCTTGCATACAAATGTATACTGGAATATCACCTGGTCCCAGCTTTTCTGTGTGTCAGTTAGTTTGTGGTCATCTTTTAACAATTATTATCGTTATTATCTGCTGATTTTTTTTTTTTCAATTAATTGATGTTGTTTATTCAATAGTTTTTCAGACAGTAATATTTTAACATAGGGGCCTTCAATAAAACAGGGCCACATGATAATGCAGCTAATGTAAATTAAAATCCAAATTTTTGTGTGATGAAATTAGCAAAAAAGCAACAGACAGACTGAACATGGGACTTTTGAGGCCCCGGCTCGTTCCTTATAGTCGGCCAATAATAGAAATAAACTAAAGGAGCAAAACACTAGACAGTTTTAGATGAAGCAGCGCATTCAGTATCAAGGTGTCAGAAACATCAGCCCTCTTTCTTTTTCCATTACAGTTCAAGTAGAACCTGCCATGATGTCATTCTGTCTTGCTGCGTATAATGACGCAGCAAGTAAAAGGAAAGTCTGCTGCTCCAGCTGCCAGCGTAAGATTTGAATTACAAATTATTATCATAAAGGTTAATGTGTATTATGGACCTGTGTCTCAGTCTGTCTAAAAAGGAAGCTGACAAAAAGGCAATTTGCTTGTAAACAGGGAATTATCCTCATTTTCTTTTTCTTTTTCTTAATTTATATAAATAAAGGAATTGAGTAAAAATATTGTTATTATATGCAGCACAGTTACGGTGATAAAGTCAATATACAGTGATAAAATGAAATTGAAAGCACTAAAACAACAAAGAAGAAAAGCATATAAATCATATATACATATAAAAAGCATCAAACTCTTGATGTAGCACTATGATATTTATCTAATAGCTTCAATAGAACAGAAAGGGCATTTGCATATTTGAAGCTTTGCTCCGCAGCCTTTAAAGAACTCCACCAGCACCCGTTCCAAACATCCCATATTTACCTCATTATTTCCTACATGTTCCGCATTTGTTCTACACATCAGCAGTCCCAGCAGCAGCAACAAACAGACGCAGCCTTCTAACACTGGTGGAAATCTTGTAATTGGCTATGTAATAATGGTCCAGTAGAATGGTGAATACATAAATAACGGGAGAGTTGGATTTCGCCATTCGCAGGTTGTCATTGTGCAACATTAAAGGCAGCGGACTTCAATCCTTAACAGAACAGATTCTAATATCGCAGCACAGAGTAGACGTCTTATCACTTTGTTTTTAAAAAGGAAAGTTATCATGAAAGGCTCTATTTTCAGTTCATTGCATTAAATGACTAAGGACTGCTTTAAATTAACTCGTTCTATTTATGACTTTCAAACTCAGGAAGTGGGACAGAATCAAATCAAAAACGTCTAGAACTGAAACTCTCATCCAGAAAAAAAATGTTACCAGAATATGTAATAACATAAACAATAGGCAGAGCTGGGAGAGTCAGAACTGGGTTTTATTCTGCTGAAGTGAATGTTAGTTAAAAAGACTGTTTCCTGTTGATGGACAGTCGGGAGATTAAGGTTCAGTTTTGTTGAGATAAGGGCAGAGGATCTGATGGCTGCTGACAACATCACTGTGCTGTTTCCAAGGACGGTGTGAAGTAGAGGGAACGACAGGAGCCACAGAAACCACAGTGTATTTCAACAGAAAACTTTTCTGCCATTGTTTTTAACAAATAAGCTGAACTGAACTTGTGTAATAGCTTTGTCAAATCTCTTCAGGTACCAGTGTTATCCTTAGTTTATTTTGCAATGGTTAAAGGTGTCGGGGGTTATTTGAAACAGAAGGAAAAAGAAGAATGTCTCTTCTAGACGTTCACTTTATAGTCTCAAACTCACAGGGTGTTGCTCGCGTCTCACAATCCCAGAAGCTCATGGGCGCAGTGGTGATCCTACATTCTGAATTCATTGACATCCGGATTACATTTAGCATGTAATTGACATGCTCGGCTCTTTTTGGGGCAGAGGTATTTCTCTTTTTGCCACAATACCGGCGCATGACGAGGCACTTAACTTATGTTTCCACGCTTCATTTTTACAAATCAATTCCCAGTGTCTTATTGAAGTTGTATCATAGAGAACTGGGAAGCTGTCGACTGCAGCAACTGGCTTTTATTCCATTTTGCTTGATGTGCTTTTATACGTTGTTAAGTTGGAGGATAAAACAGCTGTGCTTCGGTTTCCCCCAGGAATCAAAATAACTGTGATAGGTTGTCACAAGGTTATCACTCCCAGAGTGATAACTACATGACATTGAAGTCTTGAATCGTGGTCAGTGACACCAGATGTTACGTCAAGGTTGTTGCACCTACACACTAGTTTGAGTTCATATATGCGAACAGGGGGTTTACAAGAGCATGGCCTGAATGTGTGTGTCATGTGTGGGTAAACTAATGGAGATGAATGGAAAGGGTTCATCCTTTAGGGAGCATGAATGTGCTTGGTGAATTTTGTTTGATTAGATATAAATTTTTCTTGTGCACTACAGGGGATTTCAGCCTGATGGTGCCACTAGGGCAAAGGAAGCATTAGGATTGATCCCCTGGAGACCATGAACGTCCGCAGCAAATTTTAATCAAAACCATTCATTAGATTTTGGAGTCACAACGTCAAGGACCAAAGAGTTGTCGAGAGGATGATTTTCCCTAATTGCTGTGCTAGAGTCGGCCTCTGGGGACTATAGAAATTCACAACAAAGTCCATGGCAATCAATGTGGCCAATAGCTGTTGAGATATGTTTCTCTGAGGCGTTTGTCGGGCTTGTAGATTTACTGGTGGAGCTGTCTTATATAAACCCAGTTTTTCTTTTAGATTCACAGAAAAGCACTCAGACCTGTCCTCCCTGCAACACTACAATTAATCAGCACTTTCAACATCACATCATTAAAGTCAAACCTTTCCTGTCATAACTGCAAACACAGGCAATGCTGTTCATTTTTTCACAATTTATGTTCTTCCATCAACCCCCCCCCCCCCCCCCATCACGAACGTCTCCGCTGGCTGCTGTGATGGTTTACCTCATAAAATTGATTAAGACACTAATGCCTGCCGATGAGAGACTTGAAGAAGTTGTCCAAGGTTGCTCCTCAGATTGAAACGCTATCCATTATCCAGGAGCAACATGCTATTAAACTTTACAGATAGAGCGGCGATCTGTTAGGGTGATGGGCGCCGGATTTGTGGGTCCAGGACTGGAGAGGCTCGTCCCCCGCAACAGCTGAGCCGAGCGAAAGCTTTAATGCCGGCAGTATATGAGCGCTCACTCTGATTTATGAAAATGTTTTACAAATAATGTTTTAATGATGTAATATAAGCCTGATACACTTTATCCAGGGAGTTAATTCTTGCATGAGGAATCAAGCTCAGTTTTAGCAGTTTCACAATCGTTTTAAAGGAATGTGACATCTAAGCGCAATTTCTCCCCATCCATGCTTTCATTTCTGCCTTTTAACTTTGGGAAATTTTTGTGATAATTATTTTATTACCTTCTGAAGTCAGGCATGTGAACTTCAAAGCTGATATGGATTCATGGCAAAGTATTCTGAAGAGACTCCCTCTCTCTCTCTCTCTCTCTCTCTCTCTCTCTCTCTCTCTCTCTCTCTCTCTCTCTCTCTCTCTCTTCCTCTTTCCCTCTCTCTCTCTGGCAAACTTTTTATCTGCTTAAAGAGGTCTATTGCTTATGGAATCAAAGCACCGCTGGAGCACAGCCTCTCAATAATGCAGCACACACACCTTCCCTGGCTATGGTTCACAGGAAGAAAAAGTGAAAAAGGTCTGACTCCAAACCCCAGAGCAATTGTTAAATAACAATGATTTGAAGCACCTCCAGTGTTATTATTCATTTCCCTGAGTGAAACAAAAGCGGCAATGTTTTATTTTTTACATCTCTGACACAACATCTCTACCTCCATAACTCTGAGCTTGTCACGACATTAATGTGACTCCTCCCGTCACCTTGTCTTAATCTTGCGATAAAATTCACCCTGTTTTTTGAATCATAATTAAGCCTGTGATTGAATGTAGCATCCATTAATACTGAAAATGACAAAGAATGGAACTCCTGAATATTTGACTGATGTGCCGCTTAATTTCCATAAAATAAGATCATATCTTACACTGTTATTATAGTCTGCATAAGTAATAGCTATCGCGTAACTATAGCAATTAGTCAACATGGATGTGACAAAATGTCTGACACCGAAATGATTGATGGTACAAACGTTGAATTTTCATAGAAGTAGAAGTAGATCACAACAAAGGAGTGAGCCCCTGTCTTTTAAATGTGTCTTGCTGTGTCTGCAGTGAAGCCTGTGGATCTAAGGGGGATTTTTGACACACCACCCCTGGCCACACACAAGCACACACGCACACACACACAGAACTGTTTCCTTCAGAGTTTACAAGTTGACCAGGAAACACAAATCTGAGAGACAGAGGCTTTCTGTTATCTGTCTCTTCACATCTTCAGTGATCTAAACTCAGTTGGTGGCTTTTCGAGCCGCGGCGAGAGGTTATGATGGAGTGAGTCAAACTTCTGAGTGATAAAACTTTTCTAAGACCCAGACTTATCATTGCAAGAAGCGAGAGAATTGCCCTGTTTGCATATGCAAGCGTCTGCTGCCTTATCCCTGATAAAGATGATAACGATGACAATTTAATTCCTAAAGCAAGGCTGCACTGTGGAGCATTTTGTTATGTTAATAATAAAGTTTGGTAGCTACTCATTTTACTTCTTCGTCTCAGTGTATATCTTGAAAATTACTTTTCCTTTCAGTCAATATTAAAGGTCTCCTGTGTGGTTTTCTGTGTTATGAGACACAGTTATCTTTATATTGTGTCTTGCACCAAAACACATCAAAATCCCCAAGTTTGCCATTAAGGTCTGGAGCAGTATAGGTTACACCTCTTTTTACAACAGTAAGTGAATGCATCACTGTTTATGTGGTGCCTTTTTTAATTGCCTGGTAGAAGAAGTCGTGCCCATAGAACTGTAAATAAAGATGGACGTAGCCTCTGTGACATCACCCGCAGGTTTCTGATGAGCGGTTTTGAAGCTCAGAGTGAGATGCTCCGCCATCGCCATCTTGGCAGTGTCTGAATTGGCCCCTAACTCTCAGATAATCCAAAAATGGACAAAGAGGTGGGGCGTGTGTGGAGCCAAGACTGGATGCTGGTTTATTCAGCAACTTTAAGCCTTGATAAATGTAAACAGGTGAGTTATATAAACAGGTGTCATGAAGGAGGAAATCAGCTCTAGAGACCAAAACTGTTTTTGTACCAGGCTCTAAATATGTTTTTTTCTGCTATAAAGTTGGACATTTTAACATGGGAGTCTATGGGGACTGACTCACTGTTGGAGCCAGACTCTAGTGGTCATTAGAGGAACTGCAGGTTTTGTCACTTCTGTCTTGGCTTCATTTTTCAGCCCTGGAAGTTGCCACTTTGTTCAGTAATTAATCAGTAATCAAGCCAAATTGTGGTTTGTCTTTTGTATCCGTCTACAGTCGGTTACATAAGTTGTCATTTATTAGTTTACTATATCAACAGTACATTATTTTTGATTACCATTTCCACTCCACTCCATCTACAATGCAATTACTACTAGTACATGCATTAACTCAATAACCCTTATGGTGGATCTACTGTGTTGAAGTGACTTAAAACAAATGGGTCAGTCAGGAATGGCTGTCAATTCACACCAATGAAATATTATTTAATACAACTGTACGTGTCAATAAATGTTGGTCTGGAAAAGCAGAACAATGTTGCATCACTTGGTAATGCTGTGGATACATTTGCTTAAGATCAACATCAAGTAGGCTGTCTGATACAATATGATTGACAGCTGTCTCCACATAAAACTGTTCTTGACTGGATGCATGCATTCCTGAATGAGCTATCTTTGTGTCAGATTTTCAAATTGGAAAACACATCAACCATACTGAAAAAGAAGGAAAAAAATCAATTTATTTTTAAGTATCCATCAGCGTCTGTGCTGGAATAAATTTGAAGCTAGAAATAGGTCATGCAGTTGCTGAATCGTACTTTATTTTACATCCACAGCCCACACTTGCTTGTTGATGAGGTTCAGGAGTTTTGAGATGCAACAGCTACAGCAGTTCACTGACGGGTCCAACACATAACCAGCTGAGCTGAATCAGTTCTTCAGTGGATGGTTTCCATCATTAAACCTTAGGCGTAAATGAGCTTGCATAGTGTAGATTGATAGAGGCTCACATGTGCATTCACATAATGTGCACAATTTTGATCTATATTTGGAAGCACTGAGTGCACGTACAAATTTATCCAGGTGTTTCCATTATGAGGCTAATACATGAGAAGTGCATTTAAAAGCAATGCAATCTAAATTTAGCCACCAAAATCAAATTTGTTTCAAATGAAAGAGCTTAAACACCAGCCCTGTTTAGGCAAGGCCACTTCACTCAGTCCTGCATAGATTATAATGCATAAGGCGCTGAAAGAATAATGAAGCATGGATGGAAACACATTTATAACAGCGACAAAACCACGGCAAATTAAACTACTAGGGCACTGGGGCAAAAATTTGCTTTAGGTCCTTACTGAGCCCCTGTTTTGAGTTCATTTTATTAAACACAATTTTGTAGAGGGATATGCACCATGCAAATGTTGATGCACAGACCAATTGAAACACAATGAATATGGGGCCTTTGAAACCCCTGAGAGTCTGAGTATTTCTCTCGCAAAGACGGAGAAATTGGTTGAAAAATTCTAGTCCCAAATTGAAACTGACCTGTGGAAAATGTACCTGAGCCAGACATGCATAAGTTAACCAAAAATCTACCTCCACCAAAAGGGACCCCAGACTGGATCAAGTGAAAACCTCTAGAAAATT
Source organism: Seriola dumerili (assembly GCF_002260705.1). Classification (NCBI taxonomy): domain Eukaryota; kingdom Metazoa; phylum Chordata; class Actinopteri; order Carangiformes; family Carangidae; genus Seriola; species Seriola dumerili. The sequence goes on along the minus strand of NW_019174471.1, from coordinate 611,061 downwards.
AAAAAAAATTAACTGTCTGTGAATTGAATAAAAAATCTCCAGAAGGACAGGGAGTGATGCATTTAAAAATGATACTAAATTGGATTCAAGCACTGTCCATTCCAGTGGATAAACCATTTATCCTTTGTTACTCTATTTAAATCCCCTTGTAGAAAAGATTAACATAGCTAAACATGTCCTGATCCATGAGCAGCAGCCTAAACACCAGCCACAGATCCTGTAAATATGAAGTGCCCATCAGTGATGTGTGACACTCTACGTATGAGAAATGGGACACAATAAACCATGAGGCCCAGTTCAAACTCATGTTTCTGGAAATGACAACTGCCAGGAAGCCTCCTCAGAGAACAGGAAATATTGAAAGAACACATTTTATGAGCAGAACAGAAAAATACAATGTATGATGCTACCTCAGAGGCAGATTTTTTTGGGGGGGGGTGGGGGGGATGATAGATGCTCTGCCTCTCTTTTCCCTTTGGTATTCTTTTGCTATAAAGCACCACGTATCAGGCTGGTTGGTAAACATGAGCAAGCTGAGTGCGGTATACTAGAGTTTTGAGTGATCAATAGTTAAATATTGTCTCCTCTTAGGTGTTGAAAATGCATCTTGCAGCTTAAGTTGTCAGGATGTAAGGTAATATACCATGACAACATGCAGTGAAAGGTTCAGTTTGCTTCTTAAAAAAGAGACAAAAAAAAAAATACACCAGGCATTCATCCTGTCCCTTCTCCAGTGACTATAACAGTGATACAACAGCATGTGTTATATCAGGGATGTTGCTATAGGTAATGCTACAGGACCCTGGAGGCACACTGCTTTATGAATAGCGGCTTCGAAGAGGTCTTATGAGGAGTTATTTGTCTGAAACAACATGGTTTGCTTTTACTTTTCAAATGTAACAGAAGATAAGATATTACATTTGTTATTTAGCTTTTGCAAAACTCAAAGGTCCCATATAATAAAGCAGGTCTAGTTTCTATATTAATACTGTGAAAGTATCAAAGCGCTCAGTCCACAGAGAAATGCACACAGCCTGTATTCAGTCAAGACTTTGTGATGTCACAACAGTCACTGCTCTCAGCCATTCCCCTGAGCTGTATTTTTTTTTTTAAATCTCTATTAAGGACTCTTATTTATCACATATATATATATATATATATATATATTACACCTATCAAAAATGTCTTTTCTGCTAATTTGAGCGCTAACTGACCCTCACCATTTGCATTTACTGGTAAGGTTTACTAGGCTATAGTGCTGTGCTGCAATCCATTAACCTGTGGTTGACCTGGTCATCTGTCACTCAGAAAACAGAGGCTCTGACCTTTTTGTCTGATTGGCCGATCAGTTCTTGCAAGAAGTTCACACAGAGGTCTGAGAGAAGAGATGTAAAATTATACTTAGATGGTTTTTGGTTCTTAACACCACAAATATATCTTATAGATATCAACTTTCAATAAAACACTGGAAAAAGTAAAAATATGGGACCTTGAGCTGACTCACTTGTAATCTAAATTTGAGACAGAAACTCTCAAAGCTCTTTCTTCAGTCATTTATAATGTGATAATGTTATACTTTTGGTTCCTATTTAGTGATACCCAAAACATTGATGTTCTGTTTTGCTAATGTACATTTAGTGGCTAACCTGCAGAGCTGGCATTGTTTGTTCATGCTTAGTATACATCCAAGGACATAGCACAAAAGTGAATGATTAGCCAATGTAGAATGTACAAGATGTTCAGAATATAACGCCTCTTGAGAACAACCAAACAATCTTGAGGCCAACAATGGATTTTGTGTCCTGTTCAACAACAAAAGGCAGAATAAAGAGCCAATGTTGACCTGAGACACAATGAAAGTGAATTTGGATTGAACACAAAGCCTCATTTTATTGTGCAAAGTCATGGTAGAGACAAAATCAGCATGGTTAGGGTGTGGGGGAAGGTTATAGTTAAGGTGGAAATAACTCTTGCAGTTGGGGAACATTCATTGTCAAGGGTAAGATCGTTGTTATTATGGGAGACAGCATGTTGGCACCACTGTCTTGTGTTAGTCACACATTTTAATGACCCATCAATCCACTCCCTCTTCTTCTCTATGAAATTCTGTACTTGAATAATCTCATGCTAGTTTTGCTTTTGTTCTTGAACGACAAGAGCATTAATTCACACAGCTGCTACATGTCTCTGTTGTTTATTGACAACTGAACACTTTACTCTTGCTGTTATTTCTCTTGATACTGCACTACACTTCCAAGTTGCTCAGTGTTTAGTCTAAACACACTGCAATTAGTGATTATCAAAGACTGTAGTACCCATAGCAAGCTACTGTAAGAAAGTCAAGGTTCAGCTCATCTCCAGTTTCACCATTAGGAAATAGGCTTGAGCTGATTGCAACAAAATCCAGGTCCTCGTTCACCCTGTGCAGCTCTACCCTTCGCTTTCTGCTGGTGTGCTGTATTGTGTCATGGATTTGTGCTTTGTTTTGTTTTGCTTGTTGGTTTGGAGGCTTTTAAATCATCTTGTTGTTGTTGAAACCACTCTAATTATTTAGGCAGTTAAGCATAATGATAAGATCGTCATCAGGGACGTTGTGTTTCTGACCTCATACTGCCTGCTACACAAACATGAAGATCCATAACCATTTTCATCATTTATTTCAGACTGTGTGGGTTGAAGACTTCAGTTAACATAGTTAACAGATGTGAATATTTTTTTCACACTGATGGAAGCCTATGATTGCATTCCTTGAACAAGGCTATGTGCACCTTTGCATAAGCTTGGATGGAATATGTTTCTGAAGGTGTTCCTCAGTTTCTCTGGTAACTCAAGAGCTCTCAGTTTTGTTTTCTACGCTTGCAATGAGCATCTGTTGTTCACTACTGTTCATCTTGGTCAGTGAGCTCGTCATGGTGTAGTTTTTCTTCAGTAAACATTTAACCTATTGTTGGTGAGAACCAGAATAAGTCTGCAGGATTGGGTTCTGGATGGTGATTGTGTTGTTCAGGTGGCAGATCAGTGTGTATGTGTCTAAGGGAAATAAAAAGGAATCATTATCATCATTAACTTGTCCCTGTGTTAACACATTGCTCTCATGCTACTGAATTCACAACAGTAGAGTACAAATGTTTAGCTGGGAGTCCTAAAGTAAAACACCAGCTAATATAAGTTGACAGATCACAGCTAACGCTACACCAACCGGCTCATATGACTCAAATTACACTCCTGTTATATAAATACATATATACATAAATACATAAATACAACCGAGGCTGCATCAATGTCCAGGTTATCATGCTAACCTCCAAATTTACATATTACCAACAAAGAACTTGACCTAGATTAACTAACATATTGTGTTCACAGTCACTTATCAGTTCAGCGCACAACACAGACCACTGGCACTTCAGGCAATACACTTCAGCAACTTCTTCTTAGAGCCATAAACATAGAATCACAGACTGAAACGGAGCTGAACTACTAGTCATCAGACAGGGACACTCTCAAACACCTATGGCAAAAACACACCTTTCTTCACAGTGTCATAAATCAGAATGTTCATATATTATATAGTGTGCATTTTGGTGGATAAGCATCTCTTCAGTTTCAAGCCAAACCTCCAAACATCCATGTGAAAAACAGCCAAAACGTTCAATCAGCCCAGGACAATCTGTTTTCTAGGTAACTATTCCTTCCTTCATGTGGTGTTAAAAACATATTCTGACACTGGAACAGTGGTGGCTGCCAAACTTCTTCCACTTTTCCTCTCTGCTGACACACAAACTGCTAATTGTCATTCAACTTGATTTGACTCGCTTGTGTGGCTGAATTTGTAATTGTGATCTAGTTATTTCAAAGACCTTTTTCATGTGCTGTTCCCATTATTGTACCACCCCTGTGGCTCTTTTTTAACAGGCTCACACCATCACTGTAAGCAGACTACAGCCATCTGTAGTGCTTTGAACGCACACTCTTCTTCTTCCCAAACTCTTGTGGGGAACGCTGTTTAAGTTTTTGTGAACTCATTAGGGATCTGTGCTGTACACCTCAATGGTTGGACCATATTGTGCTAAGATCATCAGTAAGTGGGTCTGAAATATAAAGTTATTTTTTTGTGCTGACTTATAATATATCTAGAGAAAAGAGGAGAAGTGAGGAGTTGATTGGATTCCCTAAAGAAAGTGCAGAGTTCATTTGGGAGTCGGGAGGCTTGCCTTAAGCTGTAACAGGCTAAACGTCGATGCAAGAGTGACCTGTCTAAAGCACAAAGTGGAGCTGGACGAGAAGGGGGCTTTCCATTAATTGAGCGGATGTACTTTCTCCCCTTTGTCCAAATTAAATGCTATTCTCTGTGTTGTCACTGCTGGGGAGAAATCCTGTCCACAGAAAGAGAGGAATCTACACATCTCTAAAGACGTCTGCTAAAGTGCAGCGAGCTCAGTGATGCACAGTCCAGATAAAGTTGGACAGACCATTGGCTGTTGTCACCTTTGAGGGTTTCAGCCTAGGTTTTTTTTCCAAACAGTTGTCAGTTGAAGCTGCCAATGTACAGAATAGACTAGCTGAGCTTTAAAAACTCGACTAAAGCTGTCACAATTCGGCGTTCTCAAATGTCACCTCTCAGCCCTCATCAGGCATTCCCACTGCGAGTAGTAAGTACTTTGTCATTCTGCTAGCCGTCGACTTGAATTGACATTTCACTCAGTGTCTCTCATTTCATTCAGTATTCTTCTGTGGCTGCCTTTGCCTCTGCCCCTTTATTTCCAGCCATGCCATTTCACCTTTCTGTCTCCCTGGAAATGGATTAGCCAGCCAGCACAAAAATTAAACTGCCAAATCAATTAAGGCTCATCGAAGGTGCAGATTCATTTTCATGCTTGTTCATCATGCCCTTTTCTATGCTTGTATGTTTCCACTTGCACTTGGTGCCTGCAGAGGTAGACGTTTAGAGGAAGGAGAGATGCTGTGTTTTCTGATTCTGATTCTGAACATGTGATTTTAAAGTTAGGCACAGATCATTTTTTTAATTAAAGTCAAATAAATTAATGGAAGTTAAATTAATTGAAAACTAAGACAAAGGAAAAGACTGCTCATTTACAATCCACTCACAATGAAAGAAAATAAAACAGACATGTTTTGAATTTTTTTCTGTGTAATATAAAAAGATAGACTTCAGTGTGTGGCATGAGAATGCTTTTATTGTCATAACTCAAAGACAGTATCACATCACATGTTTTCCTTCCCAGGACTGATTCCAATACCTGAGCTGAGGACTGGCCTGATACCATTGCATTAAAAAGACATTTTCATTTCATTTTCGACATGTGTACTACTAACCCTGTGTGGACATGATATGATTGCTGTCATTTTTATATGGCATGACTCAGTTTAACTTTGTAGAAACATTAACAGATACAAGAATGTCATAGAACCTTCTTTTATTATCTAATATCTGTGAATCCTGCCCTTCCAAATTAAAGCCTTGCATACTGTCCATATTGTCTTTTTACTGGTTGGATTTTCAACTGTAAAATATGACCAAATTGCTGACATTTTGCTTACAGCTAGCATTACACTAGCCTTCAGTAGCTTACACAGGAAGTTACACTGTGCAGCCACTGGCAACTACTCTTTTAAAGCGGCAAAGAAAAACTGATTTCCAGGAAAAATGTTGTTTCATCCAGCTGTGAAACTGTGTAGATTATTAATAAATTATGTGGTTTAAATTCACATACTCGCAGTTTGCCGATACTGTTTTTAAGGGGCATTTCCAATACAAGTATCACTATCGGAAAAACTCTAGAGTTGGATATGGGAGACAGCCAACGTTGATTTCAATTAACCATGACAACAATCTTCCAACCACACTGTCATGATATTAAAGAATAATATGATCAGCATGGCTCTGGGGCTGGTAATCTTGTTCAGTCCGTTCACAGCTTTGCTCCTGACTAAAGTATCTCAACAACTACTGCATGAAGTGTCATGAAGTTTTGTCGAGATATAAATGTTTTTTCTCTAGCACTACCAGCAGGTTGGCATTTTTGGTCTTAAGTAGAATATCTTGAGAACTGATGAGTCGATTGCCATGAAATCTGCAACAATTCAGTCAGCCCACAGTCAGTTTTGCAGTTTTGTTGGGCTGTGCTCTAAACAGATAATCCAATTCCTCCTCTGTTGTTGCATCTCTGACAGAGTGGGCGCTCAAGACGCTGCATCAGTATATCCATAAAGTGATCGGCGATCCTTGCACACAAATAGGTGTTGTAAGTATCACTTACATTTATGAGCCTGTCAAAGGCATGGGAGAGGGAAACGCCCAGTTATGTCCAAAGGTTAAATCATCTAAGTACTAGATGGCTTTATAGTGGAAGAGATCAAGGTTTGGTCCTCAGGGATGTAATTATGTCATCGTGGTCCAGTGTCTCTGTGATCTCTCCTTGGATCAAAGAAGTGATACACAGTTGAGATGATGGATGGCCTGTTTATAGTGGAGAAGAGCCAGTGTGTGATTGTACCTGAATGATATGAGGGAAGTATTCACATAATGTTCACCAGGCTTCTGCTCAACATAACTTTACCACTTTATCTGGATGAGCAACATTTTGCACGGCCTCATCAGTCACTGGCTGCGTGGTGCGGAATGACCTCGATTTGTGCTGACAAGCTGGCGCTTTCACCAATGGGAGTTCACTTAGGACTGTCACCTGGACCAGATCTTGCCTCAGATGCTATGACATCAGGGACTTGGGGTATCAGGCGGACTCAGAGTGCTGTGAGTGGGGGGGGGGGCTGCGCAGCCTGGTTTGTTAGTTTGGAGTCTGGGGTAAAACTGGCTCACTGCTCCTCAGGTTCTCATGGTGTGACTCTTCAGAAATGATGTGTAGAGTTTTGTTGTCCGTACAGACAGAGTTTGTGGACTGTTTCTTTGGGTTTGACCGAAAGAGACCTGTGGTTGCTGACAGTGCCCCCCCTGCATTAATCATCATACTCGATACTGCACTTCCTTGGGTCCTGAGAACTACACCTCCCATGACATAGCTGTGACCCCTAGCAATGCTAGAGTCAACTCAAAAGCTCACACAAACATTTTATGGCATTAATAAAGTCAAAGCGCCATTCAGTGTTTATGTATAAAACCCTAGAGTTTACATACCTCGACAGTGCGACTTAAAGAGATGTTGTTTTCTGGAGCATATGACCAAGATGGGAGACGCTGCTGCATCTCCTCAAGGTCTGGCTTTTAAACCAAAGCACAATTCCATCAGCAAGATATACATATACAACCTACATATTCATGGCCAAGTACTGTTGGGTTTTAGACAAACTGATGTCACACCTTTGCGTGTATCCAACCAAATAACACTTGTACACGTCACCTGTTGCCTTTGGTGTAACTTTAGTCAGGAAACACACTGACACACTTGACACAGGGTTGTGAAGGACTTAATGCTTGGCCTTGCACCCTTGTCATAATTTTGCATCACACATAATTTTGAAACAAATACTGTTGTGATCTGGCAAACAACCAACACACACTTGCCAGGACTTGCACCTGGAATCTTCCAGCCAAGTTGCTGTTACTATTTTACTACAAATACAGCAAATTTATTATATACAATAACTAAGACATGATATAAGATAAACTTGCATTATTGACATAGCAGCACAAGGACTGCTGTTACAATCTAAAGATGAGATTTTTGAGTACCTATACACCTATTGAAATCAGAACATAGTAATACTCATATAAACACAATAATGAATAAGATAAAAGCTGTGGGGAGTTACAGGGTATGTTTAGTACTTTCTTAGTCCTGCCTCTGAAGCACATAGCTCTGCCTCCAGATCGCAGAGTCCATGTAGTGGTCCCTGCTGCCTGGGACTGGACAGCAGAGACTGTCACACTTGGTGTGGCCTCATGGGAAAAAAACACCCCCTCACCTTTGTCCTTTGAATGGTGCACTGCTGAGAAAGCAGCACTTCCTCTCTGTTTCTTCGTGTTGTTGTTGATGTTTGATCTGCGAATCCGGCTGGCTGCCATGTAGAACTGACTGTGGCTGGAGATGACGCCAACGCAGTTCAGTAACTGCCCCTGAGACTTATTCACGATCATGGCAAAGCTCAGTCTCGCTGGAAAGTGCCGACACCACGGACAGGGTGAATGGGAAAATGTTGTCAGATGCGTGGAATCAGGAGTGTGCATCTAGTCTGTAAATAGGGTGATGGGAGAATGTAATTTAAGATGAAGAAAAATGCAATTCTTATCACAACGTACTGATTAAAATTTCTAACAGAGGACAAAAGGCAAGTGCAGGAAAACAGCTGCTTAATTACAGTAACAAGTAATTACAGTTGCAGGCAATAATACAGTGACCAGGCTGCAGTGTAGAGTAATTTCAGTAGGAAAAAAAAGGAAATATGGTGATTTAGTGGGTGGATTTGCTCACATTATTTTTAAGGACAAAAGTGTGGAGTTCAAGATTCTATTCTCTTTTGGCTTATGTGTCACATGTGAAGCTTTCAGTGCTGTAGTATGTATTGTTACCTTTTGTGTTTTCATAAAGCTCCATATTTTCTTCTTCTTCTGTGTTTTATTTGAAGTGTTCATAAGAAGATATATTTGTTGTTTTAAGAACCAAAAATCTCAGTGTAGTTTTACATCTCCTCTCTCAGGCTTCTCTCAGGAGCTCTAGTAACAGCAGGTCGGTGAGCCAATCAGAAGAGAGGAGGCTCTGAGCCTCCTCTCTTCTGAGTGATCCAATAAAAAATATAGCAGATTTCAGCTAAAAACACTCAGAGAAACCAAATCCTGCAAGGTTGGATGGTGGTTCCAGGTGGGCGGGGCTTGGGGCGTGGCTGAGAGCGGTGACTGCTTTGTTGTGACATCACAAAGTTCCAGAAGTCCTGACGGCTGGTTTTAAGGCTCAGTTTCTGAATACAGGCTGTGTGCATTTCTCTGTGGACTGAGGCTTTGATACTTTCACAGTGTTAATATAGAAGCTAGACCTGATCTATAATCACACTACACATGGACATCTGCCTTTAGACTATATGGGACCTTTAAGATGAGATAGGCATGCTATAAACTGATACATGTATGAGACAGGAGGTGCCATAGGTTTGATGGAATGTGAACAGATGATGGAGGAGCAAAAAACACTCCAGCAGGTCTTTGAGCCCAGAAAACAAATTGACTCACTGAAGCTAACACTGTGGGATTTTGATGCTCCAACATTGATACACTTTTTCACACCAAAATTAGCATGTATAAGTATGTTTTTGAAACGTGGCGATTGACTCCTTTCACACTGCCAGACTGAGAGGACACAGACAGACAACTGAGACAGGAGCAGTGTCAGCACATACACTTACAGAGACACACACACACACACACACACAGATGCAGATTCAGAGAGTGAGCTGTTAGCTGCCTTGCAGACTGGTAAAATGGATCCGTCGTATCTCATCCCCGGGTTGGTGCTCCTGTAAGAGGCTCCGTGTGAGACGCTTCAGTGGGTGACTGTGTGTTTTAAAACTTTCTTCAGGGCACCAGCAGCAGGAGGGTGTAGCCACAGTGTCTCTGGTTTAACAGCAGTGTGCCGAGGAGGTGACAGGTCTGTTGTTTGTGTGCTTTGAAAGCAATAATATGTAACAATATCTTTCTGCAAACCCAAAGGCTGCAGTTTAGGGACCTTCAGGACTTCTACCCTAGTTTTTCACTACAGCACCACCCGGCAAACTGGATAGGATTTAGAACGAATCGGGTTTCTGTTACAGTGGCAGTGTCACAAAAAAACTTCCTAGGTCCTAGGACTGTGGTCCTGAAAGTCCTGAAACTGCAGGTCTGTAGAAACATGCTACTCTCTGAAAGACGTCACAGCACAGAAAAATGGGCGAAAGTTAGTGTGTTTACCCGAGTATCATGTTTCCATCACTGCTGAATAAATATCAGTGACCACTGCAGAGTTATGTGAGCCAGGAGTGAATACAGATCGTACTCTTCGACACTGAAGACAAAAGCCCGGTGTCAGTGCGTGTTGTGTGTGTTTGTGTAAAAGGGGCTAAATAGAGTCAAGTGCAGGTCTGAGAACATCTACATGGACAAACCTTAGAGTTTTGACCTCAGTGTTTTGCACTGGGCCAGATGTATGTGACTCCAACACTAATGCTGCTGCCAAAGTACTGCATGTATGGGTGTCATAAACAGAGCTGATATAATAACACAGAAGCACTTCGTGTGGCTTTTATGGCATTTTTAGTGTTGGTCCACAGAGCCATCTTCTACCTTTAGTTTCAGCTGCACTCTGAGACCGTCCCACAGTGTAAGAGCTCTCCTTTAGTCTTTAATTCCTGTAACATTGGCTTGTCAAAGGATCATTTCCCCTTCACTTGATAAAGTAATGGAGTAATTGTACACAATTCAAGTACTTTCATGTTTTCCACACGCACAATTGCAGGCTTTACATGTAATTAACATAGCTCTTGTCATAAACCAATGGGCTGTGAAGGGGATTAGTGTTTGCATGTGAATGGGACCCCTGTCAGCTGTGGAATGTAATTAGGGTTAACAACTAAGCTTAGACCCAAAACATCTTCAAGTGGGAGTCAGCGAACATTGTAATTAGGAAGCACTTTACAGGGCGCACTACTGTGCTTCATGTACTCTAACTTTACACCCACTATGACCTCACTTTGTTCTGAGCGAAGGGGTGCTCTGCCCCGGGGGGCCGCAGCCGGAGGAGGAGATTGGAATTGAAATGCATGCAACATTCATAACTCATTATCGGATATGATTAAGTTGTCCTGGCGCTAATGGATCTTGATGGCGCCAAAACACCAAACACATCCATCATGATTGGAGACTTGTCATTGAATATCAATACACTGTCAATTTGCAGGTGCCTTACATACGCAGCAGTTGCTCATCTATCTCTTTGTCCCTGGGGGTTTCGTAATATGTATATACAAGATGAATGATTTTCATGAAACTAAGTAAACAATCTAGTGACAGTGGTCGTGCTCGGGCTGGATCGCAGCAGCTTTGAAGGGAGCAGCTGTGGTTTTGAGTCGAGGAGAGAGCGCGTTAAATCCAACTTTATACAGTTCATAGGATTTTAAATGGAATATTTCCCAGTTATTTTCAGATGGTGAGAGAAGTTCAGTTTCACAATGGCAGAACAAGTGTAGCAAACGTAAGCCTGTATAGATTTAAGAGCAGAAATGTTAAGATTCTCTTTGGTTTACATACTTTGAAATGGAAGAAACACACCCTTACCATGAATAAAGTCCAACTGAGATGAAATGCAATTTGGTTTTTCTGCTACAGCCACTGTGGAGAAATGTTTTTATTTATTTAGCGTATTTTTTTGGTTTCATGATTGGTTTTGCATCTATTCATCTGAATTCTGTTCGCTCTCCTCGTAACTCCCCGTTCAGCCAATCATATCTGAGCCAGACAGCAGCCTGCCACAGACTCTGAACAACACCCTCCTTGCTGGCTTTCCTGCAGGTACAGGAACACACACCTTTGTGCTGCACCTTCGCTTGTTGAATGAGCGACAGAACAGACATTCAGCAGGGAGAAGCGCATCGCTAACGGCAGTCTGCAGGCCAGATAGCTAATTAGCTGCTCAGTTTCAGCACATTAAACAGCGTGTAAATGTAAGTGCAAATGCCACTTCAGATGCTGGTTGCATGAATTTGGTGGCGTCTCTAAATGAAATCAAAAAATCTGACGACATTGTAAGAAACTTAAAAATATGCTAAACCAACTGGTTTGAATGTCTTTTAATTATTACTTCCTGTCAGTTAATCATGAGGTAATCAACTGATACAGTGGTTGTACTGCTGACATTTTCTTACCAAAACTGATAGGTCGTTTTTGCAACAGGCTATTATGACCCATATTTACGTTTTATTTCTAGGTGACATCTAGTGGTCGTAGTAATTATGACAGGAGCATATAGAAAAGTGTGGTGATGTAGTAAAAAGAGCAACTTTACTATAGTAACCATGGCAACCGAGGTCCGGTACGCCTGTTGAAAGAAACGAGCTGTGTGGTCGCTCAGGTTGAAGGAGTTGTTGAAACTGATTGTTGCTGCTCGTCCTCAGTAGTTGTTTTGTGAACATTTGCCATTAATTACATGTTAAATATTTTATTTATTGGTTGCTCTTGTGTGTGAGATGATTGAGGAAAGACAGACTTTTACTTTGAAGAAGACAGACCTACTATATACTTATACTATATATACTATACTGTATTCTTCTCTTCATTATCTTGACTATTCGCTGTGTTCAGCTGGAACAGCTGTTCTTGCCCAAAATAAATACAAAAAAATGGGCATTTCTGTAGCTATTTTCATTCTTTTTTATTGGCTGAGACCATTCACATAAAACTCACTCGTCCTGATGGCAGCGCAGAAAGAGTTTGATACGTTTTTATGTTATTGATCGAGAGATTGAGACGGTACATTTTAAAAGATGATGTAAGAATCGGTGTCAATTCTTGTGTTTAATCTTTCACCGTATTGGTGTCTCATGTTTGATGGTCGGCCTGCTTGTCTCCTGTCAGTTGCCATCTCTTTACAACCTTGAGAGAGAGGAGAAGATTATTCTGTTTATCGTCACACTTCTTTCCATGATGTTCATTAAATCAAATAACCTTTTTCTTCATTCTGACTCTGGCTCCGGTGCTGCCGTTAGTCGATGTGTTCTTTCAACACTGGCTGAAAAAAAAAAAAATCCCAACAGATAATCTTCCATTGTTAAACATCATCAATTTGTGATGTTGGATGCGTCAGAGGTTGCCTCATCTACCTCGACTCCAGCTCATGATGTCCTACATTCCTCATCAACATCTGTCAGAAAAAAGGCTGCGAACTCATCGCTTTCGATCAAAGTGGGTGCACAGGCATGAAAATCAGCTGGGGGAACATTCAGTTGTGGGTTATTTTGTCTAACACAAAACATGTCATCATATTGTTGCACCAGATGCTGGTTTATTTCCTGCTGGTGTGGGAGGAGAAACTGTTATCATGGCCGCTTCTGTGATGGGTTTCTTCTCCTTCTATCATTATTGAGCATTAGCAAAAATGGCGGCTGTAAAGAGAAAGTCTTGCTCTTTGATTTTGTTAGACTGACACCGAGACGTGGTGTTTCAGATCTCCAGGACATTTTCTGCTATCAAACCTCATTGATGCTGCACTGGAGACGCCCCTGACATTATGTGACATTGTGCACATTATTCCTGTTAAAAAACAGCAGCTAATAACAAAATGGATCCAGATGTGCTGGGAACACAGCCAAGAGGTGTTGTATGGGATGTAGAGGATGTATCATGGTATTGAGGCACTGTGGATACAGAAACCTTTTCTTTTTTTTTCTTTTCCATATCTATTTATAGGTATAAATATGATGGATAGTGCAAAGAATTTAGAGTTACATAGAACATCTAACATCAGCTTAATAATAATGCAAATGATCTCAAAGCCATACACTAAAAGAAAATGCCTCTGCCACAGATTGCTATGGAAATACAGAATTGTGGAACACATGCAAAAATACAATAAGAGCAGCATTACCACGTTCAAGAGTATCAGCAGGACTAAGAGCGGCTTATTTGTCAGACTCGCCAAATCAAATCCTATTCATCATGAGGCAGATATTAGATTATGGTGGTGGAAGGTCATAGGTCAAAGTCACTGTTAACTCACAAAGCACATTATTGTCCATAAGGCTTCACGACATATATTAATATAAATGGTAGTAAGTCATTAATAAGATTAATGAGTAGTAGGCATTAACTTCATCTTGCCAAATAGTGAGCCTGCATTAATGTGTGAAAACTGTTATAACTTGTTTATAATTGTTTATTTATGAGTTATAAAGTGTTAACAACCAAATTAATAACCTTGTTATAAACCATTTCAAATCATCCATAAAGATAGTCTTACTGTAATTTCATACATAGGTAAAACCACCAAAAGTTTAGAGGTTCCTTGATTTGAGAACCAGTGTTCTATGGGACACGAGTGAGGAAGACATTTTGGGATAGCGGGTCACTGAGCAGTGACATGAAAAAAAAGAAGAATTTAACTTTATGTAGATGAGGGTGAAATTCATCTGGAACCTCTTTAATGATACAGTGAAAATGTGACCAGTGAGTTTAGCTTTTAGCAGATGAGGATGAATGTGATTTGTGAAATGTGACCCACCTCTGTGACTTTGCTGCTCGCTAGCTGGCAGGGGTTGATACAGTCAGTCTCTGTACTATAGTTACTACAACATTTACAACGGCCTATAGTAATGCTGCAGTGTGTGAATGCCTGTGGTGTCTGTTTTGAACTGGTTTGAAACATCACAGGGAGAAAGCTGGCGTTCATGTGTCTGAGAAACGTGACATCTGCTGCCTTGATCCATTATTACTTTTACTGTACATGCTGCCACTTGGTGACATCATCAGCGAACACAATGTATGTTTCCATAGTTACACTGACGACACACAACATTTCAATGTACATCTGAACCAAAATGCTGAACCAAATGACGCTGCAGCTGTAAACCCCTTGACCACTTAAAATAAATAGATGAATGAGAGAAATTTTTAAAGTTAAAAAGTAAAACGAGGACAGAACTGAAATCCTACAAGTCCCCCGAAAACAAAAAGAGAGATGCTGATTAATAACCTGGGGGAATGAACTCCCTGGATTAAGTCTGAGGTTACAAGTCTTGGTGTAATCTTAAACTTAGACTTGACAAAGTGACAAAAGTATCATTTCTCCACCTTAGAAACAGCTGAAGTTTCTAGTTTGATTTATAAATCAAAAAGATGCTGAAAGTCTGATTCAATCCATCATTTCAGGCTGACTTGATCACTGTATACAATATTATAATAATAATAATAATAATACATTTTATTTGGCAGCGCCTTTCACAGCACTCAAGGACACTTTACAGAAGATTAAAAACACAATAAAAATAATAAAAACAACAGACAGTTAAAAAGAAAACAATGAAATTATAGCAAATAAGCAGATTGAAACAGATGAGTTTTGAGTCTTGATTTGAACTGGGGTAAAGAAACAATGTTACAGATGTCTGGTGGGAGAGAGTGCCAGAGTCGGGGAGCAGAGCGGCTGAAAGCTCTGCCCCCCGTGGAGCATTATTAAGTGGGAAGAACAGTAAAAAAAAATTCCAAGGTGGTTAGTGCACTAGTCCTAGTGCTAGTTCATTACCAAGAGAAACCAGGTACAAACAAAGAGTGTGTAGCTCCCATAGCATTGGCTGAATTGACAGTTTTAGTGTTAATACTTAATACTTACTGCTCATAATTGCAGTTCAAACAATACAATGTGAATACGGGATAAGCCTTGGTATAAGACTGTCACCGTGAGTCAACATGTACAACACCAGGACCCTGAACCTGCAGAGGCTTAATGGTACTCAGTCTTCATTCATTTTATTATCCAAACCTGTGCTTTTCCTAATGACAAAAGGTTTTATGTGAATACACATTTTATACGTGAATAACAAACACAGTATCACTTTCAATTCACTCTTAATTAAGAAAAAAAGCTTTGCTGAGCATTGCTGAGCCTCACAAAATATTTTACAATGTGTCCACCGCCTCTTTATTGCAAAATCCTATTACTGCCTGTTAAATAAAGGCTACAGCCAGCAGATGGTTAGCATAGCTTAGCACTAAGACTGGAAACGGGGGAAACATCTAACATGACTCATTCTAAAGGTAACGAAATCCACTTACCGACTAAGTGTCAAAATGACAGATTGTTTTTTTTTAAATGTGGGTTCGGACTATTTCTTGGCCAGGAGCAATGACTTCCTGAAGTTTTGCATCATCATGCGGTTGTCGGGCAACCAGGGGAGATCTCACAGATGGCGGGAAGTCGCCTTCTCTCTGCACTAATTTGAGTGTCAATCAAACATCAGATGAGACGGGTGAGAGCAGCGTTCCCTCGCTGGATCGCAGAGTGACAAAACACTGACAAACTGTTACTGAAATTGGCCCATTATAACAAGATAGATATAAAACAAAACACTTCAGCAATTAACAGCAAATGGCGACATTTCTGAAATCATTTGCATGTATTTTTGTACTGATTTTATACACAGAAATTTACTTAAATCCACTGTCTTAAGACTCATTTGATGCTTGAAACAT
Organism: Seriola dumerili; assembly: GCF_002260705.1. NCBI lineage: Eukaryota > Metazoa > Chordata > Actinopteri > Carangiformes > Carangidae > Seriola > Seriola dumerili. The sequence continues at coordinate 594,878 of NW_019174471.1, read as the reverse complement.
CTGAGGCGTTTGAGTTTTCACTCATATAGTTTCCCGTCATGTGAAAAGAATAATTTAGAGGTCTTTTTCATGTGCATTTCAGTACCACTACTTAGCTGTCATCATATAATGGTACTGATAAGCTTTTCATTGCACAGACACATTTCCTCCACCATCATAGCTTAAGATTACAGGGTTTAATGTGTCAAATGAAGTCCATGACCTGAGTTTAACCTCCTCTCAGTGTTTGTGTTAGTAAAACCAGTGACTGCTGCACAAACTCATTTAAATATTTGGTCGTATTGATGTGTTTTTATTGCTCGTATCACCCAGGGTGAGGGCACCCACGTTAGATCTCATCCTATCACAGTAAAAGCCGTAAGGCAATCACAGAAACGCAGGTGGTCTGGTCTGTATTTCAGTTTAAATGATGACCACTTTTCTTTCATGTGATGTTAATTTAGTCTCAGCAACTCAATGAAGCTTTTTTTTTATATGCACAATAATTGTGGAGCACATTTTACAAGAAGTCAATTTGAGATTTGCATGAAGAATAGCCGAGTGTCATGGCGGAAGGGTTTTGCAATAAAGAGACAAGCGATTGAAATTGAGATACTTGCAAGTGGCTGCGGCTTTGGCTCAGAAAGCACTCATGCGATAGAAATGAAATATAAATGGGAAAATAATGGAGGTTTCCTCCTACGGTGTCATTGAAAACTTTCACATTGCTGTCACAGGCTGGAAACTTACTTCAGGGAACATTTGTCAGGTACACATTTAGATAAGGAAAAGTCGTTCTTGATGAGTTAAAACAGTTAAACACAAAGAGAGTGATTATTCTCTATGAAAAGGTTTGACACTTTAACCTTTTTATCTGTTCCTCTTAAGGACTTACACAGCAACATCTTACTGGCAGATAAACGCCTTTTACATCAGATGATAAATGTCAAGAATCTGAATTAATATTGGACATTCATTAGGTCACAATTACCTTAATTGCACTTGTCCAGTGCTGGATGACTAATGGCTTCATAAAATACCACCTAACTTTTTTCTACATTTTTTTTTTGTTTAATTCCTGTGTATTCAAAGAGTCAATTTGGATAAAATATTTTGAAATGCCTGAGATATAGAGGTGAACCTAGAAGTGCATTTATTCTGAATATGTGCACAAGGCAGGCAACAGTCATCTGACCTGGAGTCAGAGAGAAATTATCGTCACGAAAACAAAATATGATTCATATTTTCATTCCTTTTAACCCACCCTGCTGTTCCCACATACAGTACACGAGGTCATAGCTGTCGGCTCTTTAAAATACATCTGTTTGTGATTAGTCTGAGTCGTGGTGCTGCCGTCTTGGATGTTGGATGTATCTGAATGATGCTGTAGCTTCATGTACGTATGTTATTTGACTTCAGTCATTGTTGACTTATGTAGATCTCTCATCACGTTTCATCTGCCTACTGTCTGCAAACACCCGAACCCACAGTGATGGGAATCTTACTTTCAAATGTTAGTATAACCGACTGTCTCCTTGGCACTGCCCTCTTAGTTACTGTTGCTATGACTAACTCACTTTTAATCAACAGTATGGTGACATCTATATGTTTTGTCCTCCCACTGAATTTATTTTAGGCTTTAGAAAATTACATAAACAACAGCATCTTCACACTCATGATGCTGCACTTATAATGCAGTGTATTATATATCTATATATACCTACACATACTGTATATATATATATATATATATATATACACAAATATACACACATATACATATGTATTCCCATGTGTCTTGAAAGGGACTTCAAAATAAAATGTATTATTATTATTATCATTATTATTATTATTATTATTATAGTAATAATATGTTTATCCCCCAAGACATATCTTTTTTGCCATCTTCAAAGTGTCTATGTAACATACAGTAGGTAAACAAATATATATACACTGTTGCCCATAAAGTTGGAATAATTTTGTCTTCAGACACAATCCTCTGTTTATTCCTATTTAAATGCATCAGTAATCACTTTTGACCAGGTGCAATAATTACATTATGTGTCCCAATTACCCAGGTGAAATGAAATAAATCACATTGTCACAATCATTTCATGGAAAGAGGTCAAAAATATTTTATTCCAACTTTATGAACAACAGTGTATATATATATATAATATATATATATAGAGAGAGAGAGTGTGAGCCCTCAGCAGCCAGGGGAAAGATGACCATGGTTTTGTCCATGTTGGTGCTTTACTGTGATTTATGCATCCAGGGAAAGGGAAGGTGCACAGGATGAATCGGTTGTAGTGTGTGAACTATGTCTCCCATGCATTATTTCCACATGCTGGATATTTAGTATCCTCTATGTACTCATTCTGTAATTACATAATTTTGAAATGTCCACTGCCCATGTTTTTTTTGTTTTTTTTTACTTGGTTACTGGAGGGAAGCCTGGCCAGAGGGTTTAGGGATGTGATAGGAGGCATCCTCAAGAGACATTTACAAAGACTTAAAAAATGATTTATTTACATAGTGCGATCCAAATTAAGCTTGTAGCAAAAATGTAAAGAAAAAAACTGGGCTTAATGTAATCAGTGGTGTCTCAGTTCCTCTCTCCCCTAAATAAAATGTCACTTGTATTAATCATCATTAGTACAAACAGGACTTTCAATATTCCTCACCATGTGCTGAGAAAGTCTAATATAGACTAATTCTAATCAACATACTTGTAACTCCTATTAGACTGATACAGGATATTTCATTCATTCACCAATTCAACGAACAGCGTGCCTCAACTGTTTTGCATATACTGTATATACACAGTGCTAAATACTGTGTCTTGCTAGTAATGGTTGTTGATGAAACTTTGTGGGACTGTAGACTGAGTGTTTTCAACATCAGCGAGTGAGTTTCAGTTTTTTGCATTCACTGCTAAAACCTACATGTACGTAATTTACATACAATGACAGAAAGAAGAGAGGAGGAGAGAAATGAATATGTTCACTATGTGCACTAACACAGCTGCTTGGACTAGCAGCTAGCATGTTTGATGCATTCTTCTTCAGTTAGCATCAGAAGAATTTGCAATGATTAAAAGAATGATGAAATCAAAGTGACTAAAACACAGTGCAAGCAGGAAGCTGCTCCCTGACAGAACACTACTCAAATATAAATTGTTAAAGAATTTATTCTACCAGGCCTTTAATCAGCCACAACAGAACAGAGCAAATGATGCTATGCTTATTTTAGAGGCCTCCTCCATGATGTCTGTGGTTGCTTTTGAAACTTAATTCACCATTTGATGAATGTTCATCTTAATCAGGGGTAGTAGCTCCATAATGTATTTTTGTTAGACCCTCGCCGCCTGGTAAAATACCTGTTATTCTCCATTCATTTGTGGCATTTTCTTAAAAAATGTACTCACCAAGCACAAGGTGAGATAATCCAGATGACATCATTGGGGTTACACTGTACTACACTACACTGAGAAAGCTCATGCAGATGCACATAATGCATTATAGACCTGTATTCACAAGCTAGGTGCTAATCACTTTAATGGTTTCACTGATTCTGATGTGTAAAATAAATACAATTCCGCTAAACGTCCCATATTAAACACTTTTACAGAGTGTTGGTTGAAGTGTTGATCCATAAGAAGATATATTTGTGGTGTTAAGAACCAAAAACCATCTCAATGTAGTTTTACATCTCCTCTCTCTGGCTTCTCTCTGGAGCTCTAGCAAGAGCATGGCGTTTTGTGTCAGTCTCTGAGCGTTTGTTCTGATTGGCTGACTGTTTTCTTAACAGTGGTCTCTAATATTGCTCTCCTTGGGAAGGCTGTGCAGTGATATATGGGCTTCCTGACATACGAGCGTTCTGCAGCGTTTCCTCAATATTTTGTCGAGTCTGTCTTGTAGCTTGCTAGCTCAGGGATGGAATGGCCGCTTGTGGTTGTGCTGTTAATAAAGTTGGGGGTCATATTCCTGACAGTAATAACAGCTATGGCCTCAGCTCTGCCCCCGAGCACGGCTGAAAGCATAGCTGTTATTACGTCTATAGCTGTGGGCAGCGAATGTATAGTTGTGACATCACAAAGTTCCAGAAGTCCTGACGGCTGGTTTTAAGGCTCAGTTTCTGAATACAGGCTGTGTGCATTTCTCTGTGGACTGAGGCTTTGATACTTTCACAGTATTGATATAGAAGCTAGACCTGATCTATAATCAAAGGAGACATGGAAATTTCCCTTTATACAACCTTTAAATCATTAACAAAATTCCCAGACGATGGACAGAAACTTAGTAAGTAGCAAGTAATCAATGCAACAATCACAATGCTTGTGTTAGTGCTTTGAGAGAAGGATTTTAATTAAAACAAAGAATTAAAAGCATTCATTTTATATTACAGAAAATGCACTAATCAATTAAATGCTGAAAGCTGGAAAATAATAGAGTTCAGCTGTGCTGTGGTGAAAAGCCATCTTAATAGCCCCATAGGATTTTCAATAATGAAATGTGTGAGAGGCAATTAAACCATTTTGCTCCATCTTCTTTGTCACTGTGACTGCAGCAGTCACTATATGCAGACCAGAGCAGAGCATCTGTCCTCCACTGGAGCTCTACCTCTGTCCTCCTCAGGTGACATATATAGACTACGCACCCGGCCCTTTTAACCACTGCGAAGTTTGTAAAAGACAAGGCTGAAATTGATGGTGTGAAACGGTCCAATGCCAAGCCTGAGGACAATTAATCCTGCCTCGCCATTAAAGACGTCTCCTTGATACAATAGAGGATGCCAGGTCCATCTGTGGAGACGAGATGTAGGAGTCATGCATACGCGCAGACAGGGAAAGCTACGGCTCCTAATTCTGCTCATTAATCACCTGTCTGCCGAACATCCTCCAGAGAAAAGCGCTTGGTTCCTGCGAGGTAATTACAGTACTTGAAGGAGCGCTCTCTCCAGCAAATGTTCATAAGTAGCCATCTTATCCCTCTCCTGCCCTTCCCTTTTTTTTTTTTGTCTCAGCCATGGAGCCAATAGCTTCTCTGTCCTCTGGAGAAACTTCCACCTCCTCCTCCTCCTCCTCCTCCTCCTCCTCCTCCATCTCTCCATCCTTTTCTGCCGCACCACTCTTGCTCTTCTTCAGCTTTGTAGTCAGCAGACTCTTTTTCCGGGCACACATCCATTTGGCATCCGATGTGGGATAAATAAATTATAGCCTCTAAAATCGATGCCCAGTCCATGATGTAGGCTGTAGGCTTAGTGCTTGCCACCGTGCTAGAATTATGCCACTGGGGCTCAAACGGGCATTTCTTGAGCCCAGGAGGTATGATATTCTGTTTTTTGGTTTTTTTGGTTTTTTCTCTCCTATTGAAATTTTTTTTTTTACTGGAAAGCCAATTCCCGTCCTTCTGACATTTTATTATTTGTCATACGTTTTTATGGCTAATATTACTTTTACTGCGGAGACTGATGGAGGTTTTGAGGCATAATTTGTCTCAGGAAGCTGTTAGTTTGTCACACAGCATCCTGGTTTGAACCAGTTTTTTCCCCTGGATTCGCTGTAGCGTCTGGAGGCTGTCTTTAATTTCTCTACAGAACCACTCAAAGAATCTAAAAATAAATCAAAAACAGAGGCAAGAGTGACATCTTTGGGCATTTATTTTTAAAGGTAGAATGGTAGCAATGCAGTCACTCAGGCTGTAAACTATGTGCTGATGTTGGAATGAAAGATTTATAACCGTCATAGGATTGATGATGCCTTCTCTCGAAGTTGTCATCGGTTTTAGGGAGTTCGTCACTAGACTTTCACAAAATACATCTTTGAACATGTCCTCAGAGTGGCTCTGGTTTGCTAACGCTCTGTTTCTCTTGCTCTCTGTGTTCCCAGATGGAGATGATACCAGAGCCTGATCCTGACGACGAGGGGACAAAAATAAGTGTAAGTTGAAGTATGCGTCATGTATTCTGGGTCATATGGGCTCCAATCAGGGTCAAAAAAGATTTTGAGCTCAGAAAATTCAAATGTTTGTAGTTGTAAATCAATCTTTGTAAACCTGTGAAATAAATGTGCATCAAGAGAAATTCAGGTTTGTAAAAATTTGTACACTGTGTGAATATCTATGAACGAGTAATATAAAGGTTACAGAAAGACACTGAAAAAATAAATTCTTTTTTTGGCAGAGGTTGATTCACAACTACAAACATTCGGAATTATTTCTGAACATCACTTTACAAGCTCGAAATCTTTTTAAACCAAATTCTGAGCCCAGTGCTCCTCAGCCATGACCCACATTTGCACCACATCATTCCAGGAAAACACAACAGCAGCTGATTTCACCAAATAACATACATTCAACCAGAGAAAGGAGCTAATCAGTGAAATCAGTGGCAGTCTATTATTACTGTCAGAGTGCTTAACTTCCTGCGTTCATGGCCCAGCAACTGATCTGCCCCGTTTTTTCCTGGCTCTCTGTGTGTGTGTGGAGGAGGTTTCAACATTACTGCCCAGTCCTCTTTAGCATCACCTCACTGGAGTCCAGATATAGTCAGACCGCCATATATAGACTCATGTTACTGATCTGAGATCAAGTTGTTGTATGCATTCTTTAGAGATACATTTCAGCTTATCTTTTCTAGGAGTTATGATAATGTTGTACCAGGAATGTGGTACCGTCATTACAATAGAGTTGGAGGTGGCACAAAACATAAACAGTCAGATGATCAGAGACATCGTAACCAAGTCAACAGTCTAAAGCACTTTTTAGTTTAGATGTTAAATGCAAAGATCATGTTAACAGGTCTCTGCAATTAACCTGAGCTGACATGTGTACAGTGTTGTCATGGCTGTCAGGACTTGTGGCCAAAACTACAGTATAAGAATGAGACTTACTGTAGCCTCCCATCTGCCCTGAAGCCGTAGCGCTGCTCAGACGACGTATTGTAACCTCTTGTCTTCTAAAAACAAAGATGGCAAAGATCACCACCACCTGGTCCTGTCAAGAAACCATTTTCCGCAGCAGAAAAATATTTAAACTTATCACCCCCTATAAGATCAGAAGATTGAGTTTGGTCAATTAATTCAATCTTATTGAAATGTATTCATAATTTAAAAACATAAAAGCTCTGACAGATACTAGCAGGATACCATAAAATCTAGTTGGTTTAGTTTGTCAGGTATCAATCCTCAAGTATCTGAATCGAAAAGTTTGCCTATTTCAGAAACTTTGAGGTATCATGTTGTATGTTGGACCCACAATATAAAATTACATTAACTGTGATAGATTTTTACATTATATCCTCAACACTCCTCTCGGTTTTCATGATAATAATGACAGTAAGTGAAAGGTTTTGGCTTCAGTGCCACAATTTAAAAATGTCAACGTCATCTCTGTTTAGGCTAAAATACACAAGTCCGACGTGCTTGTGAATGTGTTAGTATACAAGTCTCACAGCATTAGAATCCTGCAGCATATAGTTGCATTAAGTGTCATGATATGTGATGAAACCTAGTGGTATTATACTGTATAATGCTGTCTGATGTTATGACACTGTGGTCTCTTTTAATTCCTCTAACAGACAGTGAAAGTCCAGGGCAACGACATCTCACACAAGCTGCAGATCTCCAGAGTCAGCAAGAACGACGAGGGACTGTACGAGTGCCGGGTGACACGAGCCAACTACGGAGAGATTGTGGAGTACAAAGCCCAAGCCTGGCTGAAGGTGAACACCACGGCGAGACCACGACGACCACTGCCACCCCCCAAGAAGAGCTCCCCACTGCACCTGACGGACAAGAAACCGAGAAAGTCCAGCTCAGCTCAGGGCCAGGACAGCATGAGTTCAGACCAGAGGGTGGCCTCCACCTCCACCTCTCACACATCCTCCAAACCAGCTAAACACAACCCCGGCTCAGGTAAAGCCCTGTGGGAGGGTTACATAATGCGGGCACTATTGAACACAAAAAAGACTCTTGTATTTTACTTCCAGCATTAAGTTTGGGGCAGACTGATGTAGATCAATGCACCTGCATCACTCAGAATTATGTACACACTCCTGTGATACCTTAAATATGTGGTGGATCTGAACAGCTGAAGAGTCTCTTTGGAGAGAATCTGGTCTCACAGAACTATTAGGACGAAAGCAGGTTTTGCAGAACCAGAGTTCGAGCAGGAAAATGCGATTTGAGAGAAGTAATCGATGAGTCTTTGGTATCGATTAACAAAACTATCAACATCCCTGTGAATCAAAGTATAGCATTAGTTTGCTTCACAAGCTAGCAGGAATGCATCATTGTTTAACGTCTGCCTTTTGGCAAAGCTGATAGCCCCGTCTCACTGTTGACAATCTACCATGCTAAAGACTTCCTGCCAAGATTGCGAGATGGTCTGGTTTTAAGGTGGTGGTACACAGAGTACTGTAAGCTTTTCCTGGTTGCACATTAAAAGGTCATTACAAAGTTGAATCTGACTGAACTTTGGGTACAGTTGAATCAGAACCAGAGCAGCTCAGCATAGTCCCCACAGCAATCCTCCCATCATCTCCACTGTTACTGCAACAACTTGTTGTATTTCAGCTGCTCCTTTAAGTCGGTCGCCAGAGTGGATCAGCATCCACATGTTTAACATACATTTCACCCTTCCTGACGCAGCCTGGGTTCAAGGGGGCCAGGATCAAACTGCCGGCCCACCTGAGCCGTGGCTCCAATGCACTGTCCACAACAAGTATTGTGTTCATGGTTATGCAGTACATGCTCTTGTTCTTGCAGGAGTTGCCGTTGTTCTTTGACTCTGTGGTGGACGCTGGGAGTAAATCTACAGCAGTAGAGTCACTACTGAAGGAGAAAATTGGAAAAGCAGCATGTGGCATTTGCCTAACTGATTCTAACTTTTTGAAGACCATATGTACATGCAGACTAGACTGTTGTATGTGACTATGTATTTTTTTTTGGGGGGGGGGGGGTTGTTATCCAGCTACAGTGTGAGGATCCTTAGTTGAGGGTTTAATTTGAATCAAAATTACTACACCCACCTGAAGTCCTCCAGTTTGCTGAGGTCAAATGTTTGTTGATGTCGCCAGTGCACATGCGTTGTTTTTGTTATTTGCGTCTGTAAAAGTATGTCGGATTTCTGGTTGTTTTGGAAGGAGACAGAGAAGGAAGTGATTTGTTCAGATGTAACAGAGGCCAGCCAGTCATCAACAAGGAGATGCACTTGGTTGAAGCAACAGAGGGCCACAGTGTTTGCAGTTGCGGCATGCACCAGCGATTATGCAGTTCCAAAGGCTTATGGGTGTGCACATCAGTTTGCAGAGCCCAGCAGGAGAACCATGCAGTAGGCATCACTGCTTCGATTACACTGTTCAAGCTTCACTTAGTCCTTTCACAACATGGCTGTGCAGAAGAACTATTCACCATAATAACAATAATTATTATTATTGATTGCCAAATATCCAGGGTGATGCGGTCTTGTTTGCTTTGGCTGAGAATCATAGGCAAAATTAAGATATTGAAGAAGACTTTGGTTTAATTTCATCGAGATGGACTGGAGTCTTTATTCAGGGATCAGCTACAAGTTAAGCGCCTGCCTCCAGCATGCCCAAAATGTTGCTTCAAGGCTCTCAACCAAAATGCTAAGAGATGAGAACACATTTTACTCTATCATGCCTCTCTTCACTGGCTGCCCGTGAGTTTTGAAATTGATTTTTAAGACTTTACTGTTCATGTTTAAGGCACTACATGTTCATCCCCCAGCAGCTACTGAGATCCTCAGGCAGGCCTGCTCTGCTGCATCTCAAACTCACTTTAATAATGTGTTATAATCACATAAAAATGCTATACATACTGGCTTAACGTTATTATTATTTTTAGCGAACTTTAACAAATGTAATTCATGAGATTTACTGTAGTGGATCTGTATCATGGGAGCTCTAGCACATCTTTAACTATCAGTCTATTGTAATACCCAGACTGTTATTACTTTCAGCAGATAACTAAGAATATTAATGTTACCTTTGTCCTTCATCAAACACAGTAACACAGGAACCCTTTCAGAGATGTGTGCAGTGTAATACCTACTGAGTTGTCTTGGCGAGTGCAAACACGCTCAGCCCTTGAAAGAAATGGAAAATGTATGCTCCAACTTGTCGTGGAAAATAAAACCCTTTCGCTGACTTTGAGGTCAGCAAAGTTCCCAGTGATTCAAATTCAGTGAATATCTCCTGTGTTCCTACTGCCCTGATGCTGTGAATGGGGACTAAACAAAGTGGCTCAGACCGAGACACACAACATTATTCCAGCCAATCAGCTTCTGGGGGCGTTCGTCTTCGTGCACAGGATGAGGGAAAGAAGAAGAGAATCTGGTACATTCTCACGGATAGTGCCAATTTAAGGATTACCAGGGGAAGGAGAAGGAGCAGTCTACTCTTTCGACGTTGAATTGAATTGATTGGGACAGTGGCAGCTTGCGTTGCCAAGAAGGAGTGATGGCTGAGGAACAGCCAACAAGGGGAAGGTCAGAAGTTTTATAATCAGGAAAGGCTGAAGTGTTGCATTATCACTTGTGAGGCTTCCCAACAGTGGAGACTGCATGGTCGGACTGGGAAAGAATTTCAGCCATGGACTTATCTGTTGTTGGTCTGCACCCTGAATGACAGGCACACAGAGAGGACCAGCACAGAGACTGACAGGGCGGTAAAATCTTTAAAATCTTTATGGATATTTTGACAGTCCACCAGCAGACTGATGTGGTGGCCCACTTGACACTTGGCAGCCAACGGGGATTTGATGTGGTAGTTGCGATGGCCTCTGTGACTATGGTGGAGAGCCCTCTAAGAGCTGAGAGGCATGAAGAGGGATTCAGAGGTTGCTCAGTTTCTGCTTGACAGGTTGGAAACATCAGCTTTGCCAATAGGTCAGTATTGTTTTGTCCCGTTTACTGTTTGTGATACCTAACCCCAACTGGTTAGTTAACAAGCAGGTACCGGTATCACGTTTGTGTGCCCAGGTGCGTTAAATTACTTACTTACTTGTTGCTAAGATGTGTTGTATGTTGATGTTAGCTTTAGTAGCAGAAGAGGTGTGAGTATCACTGTCTGCAGGCGGTGAGCTGGCTTTGGGAAACTGCCTCGTCTATCATGTTATTTATCCGTACAACATGCAAATGCTTTTACAGCCACAGAGACTTAAAACACAAGATTGTTGGTACAGTGGATTTATATGGTTGGATGCATAATTCAAAATGTTACACCAGGTAACTTTACCTTCTTTGTTAGCTTAGCTACAAACCTACAGTCCTCTCTTCTGTCACAGCAGTTTTGTAAAAACCCTAACCCTAACTAACTCTCTCCAGTTTTTATGGTGCAGATCTGTTTGGTGACGTTTTATATTATAAGGTTTGTTTTGCTTCAGCTATGAGAAAGAGTATCCACTTCCACACCACATATATGATGCTCTGAATTCCACCACTGTGTCATTGCTTTGGCAATACGCGTCCATGAAGTTGAACAAAGCAGTTGGCAGTATCTGGCCTCTCATGAATCTGTAGTTCCGGAGGTGTGTTGTGTTGCGAGTGTAATGTACAGGCTCCGACTGGACAGTTGTTTTCCACCACACACACCAAGAATGTCTGTGATTATGTCATTCTTCTCTTTTTATGTCTCAGTAACTCGTTAGAGCCATGTCATAGAGAATTGAGAAGCCAGACCGTGACAATCACCTTCACTGGCATGGTGGAGTGGTGTAGTAAACAACTCTGTGCTTCTGTTTTCGCTGGAATCAAGAGGATTGTGAGTCGCTCTTGCCTGGGTGTTGCCCGTGCTCTGTCCAAGGACATTTGCATAAAGCTGAGCCTTTCTCAACTTTCCATGTGGTGTAGCTGAGTGCTGTTGGAGTCTGTCAAGCTGAGCGAGAGACACAATGAATAACAGGTGTTTATTTGTGTGTCTGAATGGCCCATAAGAGACAGTTGCATGTGTTAATAACATTATCCGACAGTAACCACAGAAATGTGAACAAATCCAGTGAGACTTTGGATTAGCCACTTACTGAAGTCTGCATTTATGAATGAAATAATATGCAAACAATCTTCAGTCTCAGTTATTAATGATCAGCAGCAGCAACCAAGAGGGAATGTCTAAATGTATTGGTACAAGCTGTCACCAGTTCAGATTATAATAAATCAAGAGATTCATTGCCAGAGTATCACAAGTAAAACAGACTTTATAGAGCATTACAGAAAAAATGAATGGTGACCATTTAATTTACATTATGTAGTAATTATGTGGTAATATGAAGAAATTTCAGAGAAATAACAGTCAAGTCAAATATTGGGTAATTACAGAGTAAAACTGAATCAGAATGAAGAGGGTTGGTCGGGAATTATATTGGAATAGGTTACCATTAATATCTATAGCATGAATACATTGTGAAGACAGGCTGTCAGCAGGTAATACCAAGTCTCATATTTAAAACACCAGCGTGTCAACAAAAGAAACGCAGCAGCCAGTTTCCTCCACATAGCCAACTTTCAGTGTCATGAACCTAATGTATTTCAACAGTCTTACCATTCACGTAAGCCAAGAGCAGTGGTGGCCACTGCAACAGTTGTTTATTAAAAGTGAACAGTAGATGTGACGACTGCTGGAGACGTCACTGTAGTTAACCCATTTCTTCACTTTATACTCCTACTTAATAACTACATAATGAACAGCTTGTAAATTGAAGGGTCACCAGATTAATATATATAATTTATATGAGAGAAAACGTACACTAGACTGACTAAATGTGGACTCGGTTCGGTTCGTCACCACCTCTCAAAACATCCCATTCATTATGTGCATTTTGTGATCTGGCTCCCTCTGGTCCAGTTAACCCAGCCATCTAAATCTCCTCGTTTCAGAAGAGGTAAATAATCATGATTAAAAGAAACCGACGTTGTCTGTGTTGTCAAAGTCAGACGCTTTGTGCACCCAACCACAAACACAAGGGACTGGTCGTCATAAACATGCTGCTTCATAAACCATCAATGCTGTAAAAAACTAAACCAACCATAATTACTTAGACTGATCTGAGCAATTCAACTTAAAGCTGATTAAAACAGCATCGTGGCAGCATTCTCATACTAAACACAGGTCTCTGTAGAAATCGGCTGCTTATACAAGTTATATATGGCGTGGGTGCACTGAGTCAAGTTGATGGCTGTGAGAACATGTTGCACTTTTACATTGTCCAGATTTTCCTTTTTTATCTTTTGGACTTCAGCATAGGAAATCAGCTGCAGCAGCCGACACGCTACCCTCAGGTGTTTTAGTTTCAATGTAAATTTACTGTCATTAACTATTGGCAATATTTTAAATTCCCTTTAAAATTATTTTATAATTGCACTGCTCCTTCTCATCTATAAATGCCATTCATTTTCCCACTGGTCAGACAGTTCAAACACAAAGTCAGCCCTGCTCTGGGCTCAGATAGCCCTCTGCACCCTGAAGCAAAACACAGAAAGATATTACTTGCCACTGAATAGAGGTAAAAAGTTGAATAATCCCCGGGGCTGCAGAGTCGGAGATTATGAGGCAGCCAAATTATGCTGACAACTGTGTTGCAGTGAGTCCTCTGTGCGGTGTGTCTGACACTGATAAATGCCTCTCCATAGCTGCTCAGGCAGCCTTGGCCACCTTCTCTGAGCGGCAGAGAGGTGTTACAGCTGAGGGCGACAGAGTTCTATTACTCCTCCGCTCAGTCTGAGGCCGATGAGCAACAATAGGTAAATGGGCTGAGATGAAATTAAACCTGGGAGTGCAGATATTTTCCTTTTCCGCATTGCTGCATCTGTAAACAATGAGGCACTTTCCAGATGGGGGGAATGTGGCTGTGACTGGTGGAGCGGCTGCAGCAGCAGAGTGGTTGTTCACAGCTACTTCCCACCAGTGTGTCAGCTGTTGTTAGATCACAGCTCGGCCTCCATCGTTCCTGGCAGTGTTTTTCTCTCAAAGCTCAGAGGTGACCGTTGCAGAATGTGGAAAGAAAAAAAAAAAAAAAAAAGGAAAGAAAAATGTCCCCTAAGCCAGACTTGTCCCCCCACCCCTGAGGCCTGCCTGGTTCCCGCATGAAAGAAAAACAAATATGGACTCAGCTTGATTGCATAAGCAGTTCATCCAAACAAAAATCACTGACCTTGTTTTTAAGAATCACCATATTTTTTTATAGTGCCTCGACTGCGTACGTCTAAGGAAGATCACCAGTGAGTCATCACTCGACTTGGCGGGTAGGAGCAGCAGAACTGCTGTTCATGGTTGCATTCATGTTGCTCAAGTAGTCGCACGCAATGTCAATGTGTCACTTCGAGTTCATGTGGATGCTTCTGTTGGTCCTTCCTTACTCAGAGTGTGTGCTTGTAAATCTGTCTTACGTCTGTGAGTGCACAGCAGGGAAAAAGCCCAGCTACAAGATACAGTGAAGTCTCACGGTGGACGGTGGTCTTCATGTGAAATGAGACTGAAACGGTGGCAGGAGGAGTGTAGGGACACACAGGGACAGCGAGGGTTGCTACCTTCTATGTGAAGAAATGAGGAACAGTGCTTATGAGCCAAAATAACAAAAATATCAAGGGTAACACAAAAATTGAAGCCTAATACTGATTTACAAATAGTTTTTTGATTGAGTTTCTGTGCACAACCAGCGCTGTTATAATTAACAGTGTGATTGATATACATGGATCAACTCTGCAGCTGTTACCTGCAAAGAAAATGAGTCATTAGATTTTAGATCAGATTTGACTATTAAATACAAAAGGATAGTTTTATTCTTTTTTCCTCAGCTAGAAATAAAAACAAGTGGATGGATGATTACCATAATCAATTTGTTGCTGATTGCCTTGTTACCTACAGTGTATTGGTTATTGTTTAATATAGGCTACAGTTGGCAATGAACAATGAGTGAAATAATGGGCTATATATATGAACGGCCGCTGGTCAGACTCGAACCCTGGCCACTGTGATTAGGACTGAGCCTTCATGGTATGTGCTTTTACCAGGTTTTTACTGCTGTCTTCACCTTTAGAAGGCAGCACACACTGCTGGTCAGTTACTGCTCACTGATAAACGTCTCGGATCCACTTGTATGCTCTAACTGGTTGGGTGTTACTGGACATAACATTATTCACAGCACTTTGAGGACATAGTTTATAAATGAAATGATGTGTGTCACATGTTTCCATAACTAATCTACATGACTCAAAATTAACCTGCAAAATAATCAGCATACCTGCATTTAGAAACTGGGTCCAATTTATACTTAATGCTGCTTTATACAAATGACTTTGTATATTTTAGCCCTTTATATAAAGACGCCATTCTGTATACTGCAGCTGAACCTTTCTCAGAGAGTGTTTACATCATTTACATTTTCCATGCTAAAAAGGGCAGCTGCGACCGAAGCCCGCAAACGTTAAGGCCTCATTAAGAAATCGATACCTGGCTGCTTCCTGGACTGTTACACGGACAGACGAGACTGTCCTCCTTTTTAAAAAAAAAACGAGCCCATAGGTCGATTGTGCAGCAGGTTATTATGACCCATAGCTACGTTTTGTTGCTAGGCGACATCTAGTGGTCGTAGTAATGATGAGAGGAGCAAAGGGAGAAGTGCGGTGGTGTAGTATAAAGAGAGACAGAGTCCACGTCAGGAGGAGGAGGTGGTGGATGGATGAATGTGACACAGGAGAGCGGTGTTCCTATTGTGTTGTTTCGATTATCCATCAGAGTTCAACACTGTTATTATTGTAACATCGTTTAATGTTGAGGAAGTATTATTTTAACCCAAATCACACAATCTTTTCCTCAACCTAGTAAGGAAGTAGTAGGAATCAGAGGGTTGATCAGGTTGGAGGACTGGTTGCTGGTTGGGACAGACACACGGACCACTCTCCAGTTATAGTAGTAACAAGTTTTACATTTACATTCCACCACTGTAATTTCCCATAGCAACAGCTAGAAACTGGATCTGGACAAAAGCTGAAAAATTCAGAATCAGGATTTTTGTTTGAGGACAGATTCATATGAAAGTGAAATATGTAAAACGAGCCCATAGTGGGCCCCAACATTCAGCCCTAATCAGCTGCAGGTTCCTCGTGTCAGTTACGGTTTGGAAAATGGCTGCAGTAATGTTTGCTAAAACAACACTGCTCTCAGCTTTCGTATCACACACCAGACTGTTATCACATTTAGTCTCTGCCACAGTTGAAGAGTCAAGCTACAAGGTAATGGCATCCAGTTGTATTTAACTAGTCAGTCAGCCAAAAACCCATCCAGTCATGACTCAGGCAGGCAGACAGTCAGCTAGAGAGAGTATCAGTCAACAAGCAAACCAGACGGCGAGTTTTATAACGGAGCCACCGGGCAAGTAAGGGAGCGAGTCGAAGAGACAGTCAGCTAGCCAGTCAGCCGGCCAGGGATCAGCAGCAATAGATGGAGCTGGCACTAAGCCAGTTTGAGCTCCCAGTGGAGGTGCTGTGGTGATTCACCTCCCTACCTCACTGAACCCGACCGCCTCGCTGGCCTAGAATCGATATTCCGCATCACCATTTCACCGAGCCAAAAACATTTTGGCAAAATGCATGAGTGTTGTGTTAGGTTAAGTAGGACAAAATGAAAAGTATTCAGTGTGGGTCTTTTTTCTCCCCGGCATGCACCAAGAAAGCCTGAAAAGGTCTCTACCCGGGCTCCGGCAGATGCTCTCGCTCATTATACCTACAGATAATGCAGTCTGCGGCCCCTCTGTCTGCAGACTGTGGAGGAAAAGCAAAGTCTAAAAAGTGGCATCATGCACAATTCAATAATCCTGAGACATCGTATAAAAGTCAGATGTCTCCAAATCATTTCTCCCATGGAAACCTTTCTCGCTCTTCCTTCAGCTTCCCCCTCTGTCACTGAATAGTCAGCTGGAAAATTCATCCCAAATGACTTGTAAAGACGTAGTGACCTTGTCAAGCCAACTGTGACAGGAAAAGGGAAGAAATACTTTCATGGATAAATGAAATAATGCAATCACTGCCAGCATGAAGGCTTGTTTTGTTTTGTGAGCATCCAGCTGAATGGCATGACTGTGTTTTCATTTTTTATTTTTCTTTGCTCAGCAATTAAAATGCATGGTCATGTGCAAAAACAACAGTAATTCACAAATGTTCTTCCTTTGTTGTTTTCTAAAAATAGCATGAGAGCAAAACACAGAAGGAACCCTTACCTTTAGTATGCTTCCTGGCAAGGTTAGTTTTGAAGTGGAAAAACAGCTCTCTCACACACACAACACACACACACACACACACACACAAAATAGCTAAAAGAAAGTGTGTGATTTATATGTGAGAATAATAGTTTTAGACAGTGTTGCTTTCCAGTTGTATGATGTGAATGGCTTAGATATATTTTCAGTGCCAGGGATAGAACAAGTGGGAACATTCTCACACCAGATGCATGCTAATAGGTAGAACAAGGTGAAACAAACAATGGCTGTGGTTGAATTAAAGAGTATTTCTGTTTTCTGAGGTCAGGGTGGAGTCATTAAATAAAAGTCCAACAGGACGAGAAACCAGTTCTTAAAACTTTATGTGGAAGAGAAAATTAAGGCAAGGCAGGTTTATTTGTGCAGCAACTTTCAACAAGGAAATACAAAGTGCTGAACATAAGGCGTGAAAAAGCAAAAACACAAGGGAGAGTAAAAAGACAAAAAATCATTTTAAAATGTAGAGGAGAGAAATGAGATAAAGTGGAATAAGAGAAAAGCAGCAGCACTACAGTGCAGAAGGAGATGAATCAACAGTCCTGAATTTAATTGAATAAAAGGCAACAAACAAAAAATTAAAAAGCTAAATTTGTGTTTGTTTGTTCAAATGTGTGGAGCATACAAGCTGAATGCTGCTTCTCCATGTGTTCCATGCCTTTAGAGGGATAGTTCGGGTTATTTGATGTGAGCTAGTGCAGTGCACTTATACTGTAGATAGTCAGTATTACCTGCAGTAGATCTGGACCAGCTGCAGCACCGGTGCAGAAGCTGAGCGATGTTCTGCTGTGGATGGGGTCAGCAGCAAAAACGTCTTCTAGCCACTTTAAAGAAATGCCTGTAGAAGAAAGCTAATATCAGTTTAAGTGTACATTTTATGTTGAATATTTCCTCCACTTTATCTTGCTGTCAAACGGCCCTTTACTTTGGTAGTACATTTTGTGAACCATTGAACTGCCGTATTCCTTTAATGTTAGCAACTGAACTTAAGCACTGACTTTCAATCATTCTTCTTTGGCTACAAAAACTTTTAAACTTAAAACTGAAAGTATTTCTGTTTTAGGGGAAGACCCTGGTGGCTCACCTGGTGGCTCACCTGGTGGCTCACCTGTCAGGACACGTACCATGAAGGTTTAGTCATAACTGCAGCGGCATGGGTTAAAATCCCTGACTTTCTTGTCTCCCTCTCACTCCAACTATCAAAATAAAGACAAAAAATAACTTTAAAAAAAAAGGATTTCTGTTTCCTCCATCCATCGCATTTACATTTACAGATGAACTTTGACCTGTAATTCCTATAGTTGTGTGCAGTTGCGTCCCAACATTCCCAAGAGATCGCAATGTACAAACAAGTGGTTGCAAGAATATTTTGGATTTAGAGAAAAAGAAACAAGAATGTATATTTTCATTATAAAACTGTTTTTAGTTTAGTTTTTTTTTAATTTATTATTGATAATAATCCTTTGGTCAAATTACTCACAACTCATGACATGAGTAACCTGTGACCAGAAATTTCCTGAATGGGTCCAACCCAGTGGTAGAGATCATGTGACAGACTGTCAGCTTGTTAACCTGCTCACTTTTTTTTCACCTCATCAGACTGGATTGTAGTTATCTCACTCAGCTTCAGATCTCAGTTATTACTTTGACTTTTATTGACAACATATCAGGCTTTGTCAGAGATGGACACCGTCATCGTCTTAAGTCTGAAAACATTCATCTTTTCTATACTGGCTCTGATATTATGTTTGTGGAATTATGGGAGAAGCAGTTGAATGCACTTTCATTTTAAATTATTCAGCACAAAGTTTTTTATATGTGACAGTAAATAAGACCTATATTCTCCTCTAAGTGAACTGCAGAACAATCTGATACAGAAGAGATATGACGGACTGGATGACTTGATGTTATCATGTCATTTGTCTGTCTGCAGGTAGGCACTTTCATCTGAATGTAGAAAACAAAAACATCACTGACTGAGTTCGCTGCGTTTGACTACATTGGTTTGATGGTGAAGGTGATAACTGGTTTTAACTGGATTCCACAGCTGCTCTTCCTTCAGTTCTTCTTTACCTGATAAAATCAGAAACATGCACCTTCTTTTTACTGTTTGTGTTTTCTCAGACAGCAGAGCTGAAAAAATTACTTTGCAAAATGCCATATAAAACAATAGAAACCACAACAGCAGCGAATCAATAATGTATGAATGAAAATCTCCCTGCTGTGCTGCAGCAGTGGGTCTTGATCACCAGATTCTGGAGAAAGTGCCGTGATATTTAGGGTTGATTCGAAGGATTTTATGAGTGCATCTGGAAGATGTCAGAACTGACGCAGCTGTACAGCGGCCCATCGTTATGTTATAGGAGGGGGGCCGTTATCACCTGCCTCAGTGTCTTTTCTGCTGTATTTAGTTCTATCTTGAGGAAAATAGATGATTGGATTCTTTTTGTTTAAGTTCCTCCTCAGTAAAATGTTTCAGGAAAGGTTTATTATATATAAAATTCCACATTGCACCTTACACTGCTCACAGCTCTGCTGCCGTTGGATCAGGTGTAGGTCCAGCTGGTTCTCCTGCCTGCGTCTCAAAGTGTCTTTGAGCAATACACTCAACCCTATATTTGTTCCCAGTTAGTGTGTGAACTTGAACAAATAGATGTGTGCTTACTTTTATCAACACTACTGAAATATTTTGGTGTAAAATAAGAATTCAGAATTCTAAACAATCAAATGAACCAAGTTTTGCTTCGTTTGAGTGAAGTACAGCTGTGTCAGTGAATATAGTCAAAGGATAAGACTAGCATCATTATATGTGAGCAAAAACAGACCACATTCAACAATGCATTCCCAGAGGTGCACCATCAGGAGAGGCAAACAGGGCAAATGCTTGGGGCCCCCAAAGGCAAAGGGTCCCCTGATAGCCCCTCATATTGACAACTATAAAGCCCCTTAAACCCCCCATAAAGACACTGTGCAGTGCCCTGCTGCTGCCCGAAACCTCCCGAAGTGCGTCCTGATGCTGTGTGCTGTAGCGTCTACCAATTGCCTGCATGTGAGGTGTTTAGGGGACATCTGTAAATTGTAGCATTTCCCACCAGTCTGCATTTTGGAGGGTTCGGCGATGGGCTTCTTTTCCTGGAGCCCCCTGAGTTTAGGATTGCCACTGTGTATTACTGTGTATCTCAATACTGAAGGACTGTCCATCATGTCTGGCACTCAGCACTAAGTCTCTTGGATCTTACTGGGGACATAGGGACATACGTCTATTAAAACACGTTACACACATAGTTTCTTATAAAAGGGTTTCAAATTTATTAAAACAGCTGGTCACTGTGGATTAATCCAAACTTGGTTCTCTAGTGAATATTTGGGGCAGCAGGGTGGGATAGTTGCATGTGGGATTGAGTCAAAATAAACTACCGTGTGTGTGTGTTCATGGTAATGAAGGAACATGTCGCCCAGTGCAACAGTGTGACTCACTGATGTGTTTTTAATAGTCTTTGGACAGCAATACAGTTCTATGGCTCAGAGGAATAGGATATATGAGGCTGTGGATACGCACACAGTACTACTTGTTAGGAGGGTATTGGGATTTGATGACAATATTAAAATATGTAATATCACCAGCCTTATCTTTAAAGCATGAACTCATAAAGTTACTACCATTACCTTTCATACATAGCAATCTCTCAACACATTACAGGAGGGAGTGATGAATGTGCCAGCATCAATTTAATGTGAGTCCATCTGTGCAGGTATTGCAATTTCTTTATCATAGAACCTGCTGTGGGATTTCAGCCCATGGCTAACAGCGTATGTTAGCACTCAACCTGAACACAGTGTGCCAATAAACTGCCTAAATCTGGGATCATGCTCAAGAAACCAGTTAGAATAAATGTAAAATTTACACACACAGTGACACAGAGAAAATATTTGTTCATCTGCAGTTTAGCAAACACATTATTTGATGAAATTCACTCAGATTCTGAAGCCATTCAGTGCTTCGCCTCTGGTTCGTGAGAAAGCTTCCCTGATGCAATCTACAAAAACAGTGACGTGCGCAGTAAGTGAATAAACACAGCTGAAGAACAGTCAGTGTTCAAACTGTGAATAACCAATGTTAGCAACCATACTTTTCATAAGCAGGCACTGATTGGCTGATATTGGTGTGTTTTGTGTACGGTAGTCATAAAAGAAAGGAATCAATTCACGTACCTGTCCAACGCTGCTGCTGAACCCTGAAGCTACAGCTGGTTAACAGAGCACAAACTGAGCCAGCAAAACAACCCAAACCTGCTTCTTTGACATGATCGGTGGTATTGGGCTTGGGCGACATCTAAAATTGAATATCTGGATACATTGGATCTGGATATATTGTTTTATGGTATTTTATGTTTCACGTATAAACAATGCTGCCGCTAAACAGCAGTTCAAAGTTTTGTCACATGCCAAGGTACAATAATTTCGATTTTGCTGTTCACTAGAAGAATCTGCTGATGTGAACCATGCCTCACTAAAATGAGATCTCAGGAGACTTAATATCAAGACTTGTTGAGTCCACAGTCAGACAAACTGTCTATGAATGGAGATGATTTAGTTTTGTGGCACCCAGCTATGATGACTTCAAAGACACGAGGCGGAATGATCAGTAACGTAACAAAGACGCTCAGAGTAAGAGCTAAAGGCTTAAAGGAATCATTTCTATCATACACAAATCATGAAGCAGGACTGCATGGAGCATCATGTCCTGCCATGACCACCCCGCAATGAGGCCGCTGCTCTCCAAAATACATCACCACTGCACCTGAAGTTTGTCAAAGAGCAGCTTGACTCCACAGTACTGCTGGGAAAATGTTTTATGGACTGATGAGACAAATGTTTAATTGTTTGGGAACAACATGAAAATCACCCCTCAGGTGAAGTAGGGTGGAGGGAGCATCATGATGTTGGGCTTTGCTGCCTCTGGGCCTGGACAGCTCCAGGGGAAAATGAATTCTCTGTATGGTCCATGGTTCCTCCTGAACATCGAGCAGGTCTGAGCAGCTCCCAGAAGAGCTGGTTTCAGGTTACCAATGCCAAATGAGGTTAAATGGGTTATGAAATCCAAGGGGTCACTTAGTCAGTGTTTGATGGGTGTGTTCAATAAAGGCACAAAAGCTTATAAGTGTGTGTGTTTGTGTGATATTAGCTTAGGGACACTAGGCGATGTGGTCTTTGAGCTGTCGTAGACCGCGAAGGCCGAACCAGAATAGATGGTCTGGCCTACGGAGGATTTTCTCTTTGTGTCACCAGCTGTGCCCGTCCTTACCGTTGCATCGCAAAACGTGGCTCCTGTCTCCTAGCAACCTTGACAACATGTAACTTGTTTTTTTCACAAAAACTTAAAGTTTTAAGGCCTTTGGTTTGAACAGTTTTACCGTTAGCTGTTGAAATGAGCTGAAACCCAATATTTACATTTTAAAGTACAATCCTCAGGATCTCTGTTGGTGATATTTCATTTCATTACTGACGTGCAACGAATCTTGGGATAGGTTGGAAAAGAAAGACGCAATTTCAAGGAGCCCTTGAAATGGGACTAGGCTGTCCCATTTCAAAGGCTCCTTGAAATTGCAATCAGTCTTCAAATGCAGGCTTCGAAGGATGCAGCCCCTGGATTGGGATACAGTTTATGTTTGTCTACATTTCTGACTTAAATGAAGATCAGATCACATTTTATAACCGATCAATGCAGAAAACCAGGTGAAAGGCTTAAACAGGGTTCACACTCCGTCTTGCCGCCGTATGTACGGTGCAGGGAGAAAACTGGCCGGAGAAACACAATAACAAAGCAGTCTAGATGACTTCCAGTGAACCCAGATACAGATTTTTATGTGTGGAAAACAGACCCAGATGGTGGCTTTGCATTACACCCCGGCTACATGGAGACACATGATGCGACTTCATGACAAAATGGAACAGCATGTTCCAAATGGCAAAAGACTGCCTGGCAACTGCTTAGAGCCTCACACATTCCTGGGAGGGGGGAACCCAGGAAAACCTGCCTGGTGTTTTGCTTCTGAGGCTGTGTGGGACAAGGACACATCCTCCATCCCCAGTGTTACATCTTTGACTTTGGTTTTACCGTCACCAAGCAGATTATTGTGAAAAGCTTGATATTAGTGGATTAGTGCAGGTTTTTGTTGCACATTTTTCTGTACTGTCTCCACATTTATGCTCCGCTCTGACTCTTAGCTGGAGGCTGATTAATTATTCTCTGTGTGAAGGATGTTTTGGCCCAGAGTGATTGCTGCTCCTCTGTGGCACTCCTGTTCTGTAGATCACCTCAAGCTTAAATGAGATGTGGTGGGGGAGGGATGAAGGGTCAAAGCCCTCCGTGTCTGTCCTCCATCCCTCCATCCATCCCTCCCTCCCTCCTTTTTTTTTTTTTTTTTTTTTTACCATTCCTCCCCAAATCCCCAGCAGCACAGACAATCCAGAGCTGGACTGCGAGGAACAAAGCGTTCCCCCGGACGCTCTCCGTCTCAGAACTGCATCTCACTGTCTGACACAGGAATCTAGTAAAAGTCAATATGATTTAGAGAATATTTCACTTTTTATTTCCCAAGCACTGGCTTGTTTTCACAGCATTACAACTTCATACTTCTCTTGCTTCTCACTTCTCTCCTCTTTCACTCCGTCTTTCTTTCTTCTTTATCTAAGCACTTTCTGCTGATGGAGAAGAAACTAGTTTTTTTTCTGGTCCACAGAGCTCTGCTGCGTAGGATTGTACAGTTGTCATCTGTTTCTTTGCTCTCATCATATCAGGTTCGATGTCCTCAAGACGCAGGTGATTCAAACAATGGGCTGAGGAGGCTGTGTTCTAGTTTGCAGTTGCTAGTCGTGTCAGATGCTCA
This sequence comes from Seriola dumerili, assembly GCF_002260705.1. Classification (NCBI taxonomy): domain Eukaryota; kingdom Metazoa; phylum Chordata; class Actinopteri; order Carangiformes; family Carangidae; genus Seriola; species Seriola dumerili. The sequence goes on along the minus strand of NW_019174471.1, from coordinate 570,737 downwards.
GTAAACAGTCCGAGCCGCCTGCGGTGATGATAGCAGCTTGTCAGGGCCGAGACGACGGCGGTAGCTGCCCATGTAAATCCTCTTCAGAACAGTTCAGAGGCTGTTCACTTTACACTTGCAGTTTTCCGTGGCTGTCTTGTAAAGTTGGTGGCATCCGTGTATGAGTATGTAAGTTTGAATAAACAAATGTCCAATCGTCGACTTTACTCTGGGTGAACCAAACCTGACTGACGGCAGTGGTATCAGGCTCCAGTGTGGTCTGATGATGCACGTCCATGTGAACACAGGTGAAGTGATGATTGTTCTTAAGCAACACACTTCACTCGAACTTCTACCTTCAAACACGCTGGAAGATCTGGATAATGACGGCCAAGAGAAAAGGAACATTTATTTTACTGATAAAGAAATAATAGCATTGATCATAACATCCACAGTATTTTGAAAGACTGTGTTTGCATAAAATCTGAGCACAACCAGCACCTGCAGGTGCCGATGCTGTAGCTGAGGGCGTGCTTCACACCTCTGTCTAATATAACACTAGTAAAAAAAAACACTAAAAGTTGTTTTTCTCTGTTGAGAATTGTCTTTTTTTTCTTCCATTCGTTATTTTCAGTGGTTTAACCCTGTGTTCCTTCTCTTCACAGGTACAAGAATATCATCCAGCTATGGACTGGCTGTCCTGCTCCTGGCGTGTGGTTTGGTGAGGGATGCCTTGTTATAATTTGAAGAACTGACATGATTTGCTCCCAGATCTCTCTCTCTCTCTCTTTCTCTCTCTCTTTCTCTCTTTCTCTCCCTCTCTCTGTTTACTCTCAAAGTGAACGAGAAAATTGCCTGTTTTATTTCCCCCCCTCTCTCCTCTCCCCCTCCTCCTCCTCCTCCTCCTCCCCCCACCATGCGGACAGCACAGTTGGCCTCTCATTTCCCAGCCACTACTGCTCTTGCACCCCAGCACATTGTTATTAGCCACTGTAAACACCGGTCACCTTTAAAGCAGCTGGATTACCTTTTGTACAGACGTCGACTCAACGCCACCCGAGGTGCAGCGCTCCGGTGTGGAAAACGGACTCTGTGTCTTTATTGGATAATTCTCACGGACGAATGACTTTCTTATGGTTTCGATGTTCCAGTTCATCATGTGATCATTGCTCAAAAGTGAACAAGAAAAAAGGAGAATCTATATTTGTGTAATATATATATATGATTCCAGATGTATATCTGTTTTATTTGAATCACCCAGAATTAACTGTATGTGCTGTACACATAGCTGACGCTCATCATGTTTGCTATGGAGCTTCATTGTGAATACGCTCTCTGTCCCCTCTCCAAGAAATTCAAGTACATGTTAATTCAGACTGTTAACATCAACCATCAGGTTAAAAAAGGATAAATTGCTCATTTTTCTTTCAGCTGTATTGGCCGTCAAAATGATCTAATAATGTGCATAATTTTACATCTTGTTATTGATACATATGCAGGTGTGCATGCTTTTTGGACTGAAGGCTTAAAGGAGAGGAAGTCAACACTTGGAGCTCAGTGTTACAGTGTTTAGTTTTATTTTAATGTGCTACCTTTGGTGTGAAAAAAATGTCCCTTGTCATTTTAAATTGTATTGCATCCACAGTAGGAATAAAAAAAAAAAAGGATGTGACGATTTATGAGTCATTCAAAAATCCTCATATGTGACCACGGGATGATTAATTTTAATTGACCTGCACCATTTTGTCAATGGCGTGCTGAACTGAAGCACTGGTGCATGTCTCATTATTATTACAGAGGGTGAAGGCGCGCAGTATTTACCCACTTTGGATCATGAGTAGTGCTAGTTTGTATTAGCAAAGCGCACAAACACACACACACACACACACACACACACATTGGCGCATATAACAGGCAGATGTGTTTAGTGGCTGTGCAGCACAGAGAGTAGACTCGCTCATCGTCACATTGTATATGACCCACGTTTGGGAAAATAAGTAAAAAAATCTTTTCTCACAGTTATATATATTTTTAGCTTTATTTTCAGATGATATATCACTGAGATTTGTTTTTATCCGCGCAGAGCATTTATAAGCAAAACGCTTTGACAATCTGACACACGACAGGCGGAGGTGTTGTTCAGTGCAGCAGCTCCTGTATTCAGATCATCACCGCGATACACTCTAACCTCCGGAATAAATGGGATTCTTTTGTTGTTGTTAACTTTTGAGCTGAAAAAGGAAATTGTGCGCCGTCCATTAGAAATGCAGACGCTCCAATTCAAACCCAAATATCTATAAATAATAGAATAGTTTATTTATGTCTCAAGAAATCATGCTGTAAATGAATGTTACCCACCATGCAGCAGAAGGCGCCCTGCATTTTATTTTGACAGACACTGTCCCTTAAGCACATGCTATTTTTTCAAGGTGGTCAAACATGAAGCATGATTATCTAGTTCCTCATATGTCGTATGCTATAATCTAACATTCATACATTTACATACAGATGTAATTGCAAGTAATTACTGTGCTGTGTGTTTTCAGAAAGCAGAATGCTGCACCTCACTTTGTGCTTTTATTCCGCTTTGCAGACAAAGCAACTCCTCCCCCCTCCCTGTCCTCCCCTTCCCTCCCTCCCTTCCATGTATAGTTGTTCTGCATTCCCAAAGAACTGTGGTGTGGCGGGAAAACTTGTTGATTCAGCAGCGAGGTTAAATGGCTGACGGAGCGTGTCATGCTCTGGGATCAGAGCAGAGGCGTCTCCTGATCGGCAGCCTCCAGCCTGGGCGCAGGATGTGTGGGCAATAGCGGGGCAACCCTGTCTGATCCCTCAAGTTCCGGATAGCTTCAGGGTGTACTCGGGACAGTTAATCTAGCATCACTTTCATATATATATATATATATGCCACTCTGCTGTGACGGGGGAAATAGATTGCTGCGTTTTTGAAAATGAGACATGTTACGTAATATGATCCTGAATGTTTAGTTTGCAGAAAAAAAATAGTAAAAGCTTATTTTATGGGATTTGGAGGATGATTGTACTGAGTAGAGTGTGCACAGTTTGAGTGGACATGTTGACTGTGTCCAACCCTCATGTAAAAATTTACAGATCTGTACAACTTGTAAATGAAATAATCAGCATGTTAACAATTGTTTTTTTTGTTTGTTTTTTTTTAAATCAGTTTAAAAAGGCAGAGGCCAGTGATGTTCTGTACTTGTAACAATGGTGTCATGTACTCATATTCAAGTGTTAACAAGTCCAAAGTGGGTTTTCATCTCTTCAAAATGAACTTGGGTAAAAATGTATTTGACAAAAAAATATATATCGATATATATATTAGAAACATCTCCTTTATAAAGCTTTCATCCTAATCCAGGGGACCCACTTGACTGTGGGTCTTTGCAACATATTGAATGACAGAGAATGAACAATTGGAGCGATGGTTTATTTGATATTGTGATCAGACTGATGCAAAAATGATACTTAGTAAAAAAAAAAAAAAAAAAAAAAAAAAAAAAACTGAGTCGTGAGATTTGGTTTTGATGGAGGCTGAAGTGCTCACGGGCGACAAGGTCTCTGTTACCAAAGAGGAGAAGAGTTCACAGTGACGGCGAGAGCAGCAGTTCCTTCATCCAGGGATGTTATTTCAGAAACATCACACAGCCATTTTCCTGTTCTGTTTTATATGCCACGCTCCTCATCCACTCTAGATGTATTTGTTTCCTCTAATGTATTTCATTTCAATGCGGTCCTGTCTGTTTGTTGAGCTGTCGAAAATTCTGATGAATTATAATTCTCTTTTCTTTGGTATTGTGTGAGGCTTCTGTACTGGAACATTGCAACGAGTTTGTATTATAATGACAATATCAGAATAATATTTAAATAAATCATTTTCACAGATGAAATTCAAACACTGAAGGATTCCATCTGTTTGGTCGGTAACACACTGAGCCGTAGAGCGGGTGAACTGGAGAGAGTGCTGACGCTGCCGAAAACTGGCCCAGTTTCCAACTCAGGAGAAAAGTTACTTTTGTGTGAGCTTAATCACTTTTCATTTGCTGGTACTGCTAATGTTACTCAAATTCATTTACACAACCACACAGAGAAAAACAAACTGAATGAGAAAACAGTCATACGAGACTAGAGAAGCATTTCCTAAAGTAAACGTGTGTGATGACTGTGCGCTTTGCTGCAGATTTGCATGACTTTTTGATGACTTAATAATCATAAGAAAACAAACTGACTAATCTATTGACTGAGTTACTGCTGCTGTGGGAATGAATGGGAGCTTTAACATTAGATTTTAATATATTACACTATATAAGTCAGACTGCATTGGTTAGACATGTCATGAGTAACAGTATAAATGCATTGAAGCTGAATGTACGGTGGTCCTGAGAAGTCAACACACTGCAGCTTAAGAAAAACACAAAGAGACAAAAACATGAGTAAATTCAGAAACGCGCTGCAAGAAGTGCAGACGACAGCGGAAGTGTTTCCAGGGGACACTAAAAAGGGATGAACCCGGCTTCATAACTTCAAAACGCACAAAGCATTGAACAACAAGGCCCGATCCCAATGTCCACCCTCAAGGACTCACAGACTTTGAGCATGAGGACTCCCTAACAGACATGTTGAGCCCTTTACGCACACTCTCGGTAAGTCTGCAGTCCTGCAGCCACAAAACATTAAAAAAGGAAGAAGACAAGAGGAACGGTTAACAAATGAGCATGAAAGGAACGAACCCAACAAGTTTACATGTGAGTATAATTTGTTCTGGCTTTCCATTGTATAAACACAGAGCTCACTGGTGATTCAGAGCCAGGACTGTGTGTAGTTATTTGTCCTACAATGGCACGATGATGAATTCAAAATATGTTTTTATCAGCTCTTATCCAACATAAATTTTTGGTTACAAACAGGAAGTGAAGGGAGGGGGAAAAAATGCAAAATCAAAAGTCCCAAACCCATAATTGAATGAAATATTCTGGCGTCGTCAAGGTAGCTTAATCTGTCACAAAGTGCTGTCCCATTCCTTTGTGCCATTTTGAGCCGTTGCAGCCTCTTACATTCATTTACTTACTGGGTTACATCAAGGCGGGACATTGGGATTGGGCCCAAGTGCGTCCCAACTGGGTTCATCACTTTTTTAGTGTCCCCTGGAAACAGGGCATTTCTGTATTTGGTTGTGTTGTGAGTATTTGCATGTGTTTTCTTAAGTTGCAGTGCATTGACCTCTAAGGGCCACCGTATAAATGGACCTTTAATAGACTCAAATGCTTTACATTATTCATAATCTGGATGTAATCATAACAACATTATGTACAGTTGATCAGTATGCAACAATGAGTGTTCACAAATTTCAATACACTTAATACAGGTGCTGTAGTATTAATACAATAAGACCTTAATGCATGACATAACTCATGTGACTTAAACTTCAAATATCATCAGAATGACATTATTTATTCATATTGTTTATAGTTGATCAATGTGCAACACAAAGCACTATCTGTCTATGGAGATGGTATTAAATATAAGTATAACTTAGGTTATTAATAAGAAAAGTCACAGCACTCGTACAGAGAATTATGCAGAAGTTGACATATGAAAAGTCTTATGCAACTTTAATGAAAAAGGTGCTGCATCGAATGACATGTTTATTGATATATGAATGGTACAGTATATGCAGTTTTGATGAGCTACAAGTAAACATGAAAAAGGCACTAACGTTTCCTAAAACAAAACAACTACTGCGTATTTCTAAGCATAGGTTTTGACTGTGATGGTTTCCTGAACACAGTTCAATCCTGACCCCTCACAAACGATCCCTGTGATGTTTAAGGTGAGGGGGGAGAAATAAAAGAGGAGCAGTTTGCAGGTGATACTGCAAATTGGTTTTACTGCAGGTCTCTTGGTTTTGGCAGTCAGCCTTCATCAGCGTAAACCTCGGAAACAGGAAACTACCTCTCTGTTGGTAAAAATGGGCCTGTCAAATCTCATCATCCATTCATCTGTTTGAAAGACAAGATAGAGGAATGGAAAATGAGGAGCGAGAGAGAGAAAGAAAAAAGATCCTCTTTGGAACTGAGGGGTGTATTTGGCAGTGGCAGCTCGACTAATCAGGTTTACTTAATCAGTGAACTCAGAATGCAAAGCAGGCACTGTGGCAAAGAGGGAGCGAAGGCAGGAGAGAAAGACAAGCAACAATACAAAATTAACCCTCGGCCTGTGTTTGTTAATTCAGCAATGACACAGTTATTTATGTGGAGGCAAAGACAGAGCAAAGCTCCAGCCTGCCTCTGGCACTCCAATCAGGGTCCTTCTGCTGCACAAAGAAAGAAGGGATGTGGACATTATCGTATGACTAAGCTCGTCTAAATCTTGCATATTCAAATATGTTTCGTTGCAGAGCGGTCGATGGCCAAGATCTGTTGGTCTTTTCATGTGCTTCCATCGAGGAATAGAAAAAAAACAAAAAAACACAGTGAGATAACTGAAGTTTACATTTTCATAGGCTCATGAAATATACATACATACATTGTAGAGACAGGATCCACACTGAGCCACAGAGCTGCTGTGATCCTAGCCTTAATGCAAAGCACCCCACTGGTAACACTGTGTGTGCACGGCAATGTGTTCTCAACTGCTTCCTCACACCGCAAGGACAACATTTCATGTCGGATAAAATGGGGAACATCCAACCATAAGAACGCCGCGGGAATGCAGTGGCCTAAAGGTTAGAAAAGTGGATTCAACTTGAAGTTTCTGGGCAAGAGAAACAGGAGCCAAGACATGCTGTTCCTTTCCCTGAGGAAACCCAAAAAAAGCAATGACTTGGTCTTCCTAAAAGGCTAAAGCCTCACATGTGGCTGCTCGAGGCTGCAATGCTGATGATGCTTTGCATACTTCCTGACATGCTTGTTCATTTTATAAAGTTTGATTTCAGGGAATGGAATTCCCAGATTCATAAGGCTTTTTGGTATTTTCTTAAAAGTGTGATGCCATGGCAATCAGCCTGCTACAATTTAAATTAGCCTGTATTCAGTCCAAGTCTAGATTTTGGTGCCATTGGAGGCTTTGAATGACCAAAACAAATAAATAGGTTTTAGTCTAGTCTATCACAGGGCTGACATACATACAGAAACAATACAGAAATATACAACCAGTCACGCTCACCCATGGGCACTTTAGAATTGCCAATTAACCTCTAATCTGCATGTCTTTGGACTGTGGTAGGAAGCCACAGTCCTGTACACCCACACACAGGGAGAACAGGTTTAAACTCAAAACCAAGGGCGTAGGTTTGGTCTCAACATTGGTAGGGAAGCAACAACCCCACCACCCCTCCAAAACAAAGAGACTGACTTTTTAATGCCGTCAACCGGTAATCAACATACAAAATAGGAATTTACATTGAGGAATACCCATATGCAAATTTAATATATGTACTTGTGGTGAATTTCCATATATGAAATATATGTACACATGAAGTAAAATCATAGAAGTATGTAAAGTATAGCCTGTATACATGTATGTAAAGATTAAATATGAAATCTGTTAGAAAATATAATTTTCTGTCTGTTTATATTATGAACATATGTTAGCATGTTGTTTTGTAGAAGTTGTAGAGTATTCCATATATGTTATGAACGTATAACTTCATATATCCAGAGGCTGTATATATGTCATAATAACATAGCCTCTTATACGTCAAACATGGTAACATCACTCTTGATATAGGGACATTAATGTCAAGTATGTCATAAGTCATAGTATAATGAGGCATAAATAGCCATAGTATATTAAGGCATAAAAAGTCATAGTAACCTATACTCAGGCAGAAAAATGTCACATTATACTGAGGCATAGAAGAAGTGTGAAGTCATACTGTACTAAGGAATGAAAATGTAAAAAAAGAGTCATAGTATAGTAAGACATAAAAAGGTCATAGTATGGGGGGGGGGGTCACATTCTGCTAAGACAAAAAAACCCGTCATAGTACAGTCAGGCATGAATAAAGTCATAGTACAGTAAGGCATGAAAATGTTAAAAAATAAAAAATCATAGTATGGTATGGCATGAAAATGTAAAGAAATGGCATAGTATGTTATGTCATAAAAAGTCATACTATAGCAAGGCATAAAGATGTCATAATATACTAAGGCACAAAAATGTCAAAAGATGTGATAGTAAGATGTGTAGTAAGTAATAAAAAAAAGTCATAGTACGGTAAGTCATAAAAACATCATATTATAGTAAGGCATAAAAACGTCATAAAAAAATTATGTTAAGTCATGAAAATATAATTGTACAGTAAGGAATGAAAAGTGATAGTAAAGTAAGGCATAAAAACGTCATAGTATAGTATGGCATAAAACTTCAAAAAAACATCATGGTATATTAAGGCATAAAAGGTCATTAAAACATCATAGTATGGTAAGGAATAAAAAGATATAGTATAGTAAAGCATCAAATTGCCCAAAAATGTCATAGTATAATATAGCATAAAAATGTCAGAGTATGGTAAAGAATAAAACAACACATTATAGTCAGGCATTAAAATACCAATAAACATCATAGTATAGTATGGCAATAAAACGTCAGAAAAACATCATAGTATATTAAGGCATAACAGGTCCTAAAAACGTCATTGTATGGGAAGGCATCAAATGAAATAATATTGTAAGGACTAAAAATGCCAAAAAACGTCATAGTATAGTGTGGCAGAAAAATGTAAAAAAATGTCAGTTTATTAAGGCATAAAAGGTATACTATATATAATATACTATGATGTTTTTTTGACATTTTATGCCTTAATATACTGTGATATTTTTTGATGTTTTATGCCATACTATACTATGACGTTTATTGG
>NW_019174471.1:548504-561855 GCF_002260705.1 Seriola dumerili | reverse complement strand
ACTATACTATGACGTTTGATGACATTTTTTATGCCTTAATATACTATTTATTTAATGTTAGCATACTATGATGTTTTTAATGACCTGTCATGCCTTAATATACTGTGATATTTTTTTGTTTCTTGGAACCTTTTAGACATCATATTATACTATGATGTTTTTTGATGTTTTATGCCACCACTATACTATAACGTTTTTTGCATTTTTATTCCTTACAATATTGTTTCATTAAATGCCTTACCCTAATATGAACATTTTTTTGACATTTTTAGAATACTATACTAGGACTTTTTATAGCGCTAACACTATGACATTATTGCACATGAATGGCTTACTTTACTATGTCGTTTATCCTTACCATATGATACATTTTTATTTTAGTCTTTTTCGCATTTTTATGCCCTAAAATACTATTTCATTTCATGCCTTCTATAGCATAAAATCGTCATATGTACATAAGGCATAAGAATCATATCGTATAGTAAGGCTAAAATGTCAAAGTATATAAGCATATAAACGAAAATTAGTATAGACACATAAACATGTCATAGCTTATTAGTAAGGCTAAAAACCATCGCATTAATAAGTATAAAGAGATAGTAATTAATAGTAAGTACATAAAACATCATAGTAGTAAGCATATAAAAAAAATCATATTATACGCGAGGCTTAGAATTATCATAGTATAGTTAGCATAAGAATGTAAAAAAAAAAATAAGTCACAGTATATATATGCATAAAAAAGTCATAGTTACTATAAAAAATGACAAAAATAGAGTAAGATATAAGAGTTATAATTTAGTCATTTATAATACATACATAAAAACATCACAGTATACTAAGGCATAAAAAAGTCATAGTACGTATAAGAAGTTATAAAAAATAGCGTCATAGTATGGTGAAGCATGTGAAAGTCACAGTTTATTAAAGCATAAAAAGTCATAGTATAGTAAGGGTATAAAAAATGTCTTAGTATTTAAGGCATGAAAATCTAAAAAAACATCATAGTATAGTAAGAAGAGAATTGAGTGTTGAATATGAAGTCTCATTAAACAAAAAGAACCGGGAACAGGCTTAGTAAGGCATAAAGATGTCATAGTATAGTAAGTTACAAAAACAGCAAAAATTTCATATTATAATAAGAATAAAAAACTGTTATATAGTTTAAAGTGTAAGCATAAAACATAAGATTAGTATAGACATAGATGATGTCATAGTATAGTAAGGTACAAAAATTCCCAAAAAAAACAATCATAGTAATAGTATGGCGTAAAAACGTCATGATATAATAAGTTTAACAAAAATGTCAAAAAACGTCACGGTATGTTATATTATAAAACAGTCATAGTATAATAAGCCATAAAATGTCATAGAGTGGTAATCCATAAAATCGTTAAGTATTCATAGTGAATTTTCATGGGATTTTTCGTTGGGTACCCCTGTGATATTCTCACATAATGCGAGCTTCAGACAGCCCCCGCAGTCAATCAAATGCTCACATGCCTAATACTGTCTGTCTTGGAGACGTAGCTTCTTCCAGGACATTGGAATGATCTAATATGACTTCACTACACACCATAGTATGAACGGACTTCACTCACAAATTGGTAGGGACAATTCTGTCTCCCCAAAAAACAACCCCTTTGCTTCACTCTAGATATGGTATTTGTTGGTGAACCAGAATAGCAAATAAAATCTGGGCCCTGTATAAACCCAGTTCCACAGCCAAATCTGACCCTTATCCACTCTACATATCTGGACCAATTCTTCCACACACACAGAAAATCTTCTGGCTTGTCAGCCAATATCGAAGGATAACAAACCACTCTGCCCAGATGTGAAGCCAAGCCTATGTTTGGGCAGTAAGTTTAATTTAGCTTCTGGGATTGGTTAACTAGTTAACCAAGCTTAATTGTGGGATATTTTGTAGTCCCATGTTCTCCAATAAACATTCCCACAAACAATTACCAAACAAATGATCTCGAGCTTTGGGTCCCAAGGAGTCAGTCGCCTGCTTTACCCGGTTGGTAATCCCACCTTGGTCAGTGCTCTTCCATAACTGTTACAAATGACCATTACAGAAGTGAGTCTTGTGAACCTCCTCCCTACAAGATTTTTGCAGTTGTACAACAGCGTACCCTGATTCTGTCTTTGCCTTCTGTAGACAGCAGTCATTATCACATGTCGTCAAAAAGTCCTTACATGGGTTGTTTTAGAAAGAAAAGCTAAGAAACGAGCAGAGGCGAGTCTCAGATGAGAATGAGAACTCGTCTCCTGAGAAGCGATGAATATCCAAACCAATTATCAGGCAGAGATATGTGAAGAAATGGACCATTTATAGCAAATTGTTATTCAGAAGTGAAAAAGGCTGTGCTCATTGAGGAGCTCTCAAGACTGTTGGCACGAGTGTATCAGCAGTCGATGTCAGGTTATAATGCCACACAGTGAACTACTGTACATGGACATGACTGTCAGCTGGTGGCCAACAGCTGATGAATGAAGCAGTGACTGAACCTAAACACTGGCTCCATTCATAGATAAGGGCCGTTATTGCAAAGATAGACTTTGAATGACTATTTGTTAATTCTAAAACACAGACTTCAGATAGACTCTGAATTCATCCGTGTGCACAGAGCAGTTTATTTCGTACTAACTGAGTGTGTGCAATGAATTCTGATACATTTAAGGACTTTATGCTAGAACTATATATATAAAAATATAACATGCAATCAGATGACATCTGAGAACACTGGTAGACACACGCTATCTGAGGCAGTCGCGACCACTAACTGACAAGAGCTCAGCAAATGGTCTGAAAATATATATATGCACACACAACGTCGCACACACACACACACACAATGAAAAGAAAAAGGAAAAATTCGGGAGAAACTCTTGCCGCACTGCGGATGTCCGTACTCCACAATAATAATCCATGCTACTGAAAATTCACAATCCCTACAACAGAGCCAATACCGACTCGAGCGCCCATCGTTTTGGTGGGTTCCGCCCGCACTTAGCTTCAGGTGGCCAGGGATGTTAGTGAGGAAAGAGTTTCTAGAAATTTTTCCTTTATTATTTTCATTCTTTGCACTGAAAGTTTAAAACGTCGTTACTTGATGATGTTCACCAGACTGGGTTTTGAGAACATTATTTTCCTGCAATGAAGACCAAACATTTGAGCCCTGGCTGAAGGAGGTAAGGCATAAAAGGTATACTATATATAATATACTATGACGTTTATTGGCATTTTTATGCCTTAATATACTGTGATATTTTTTGATGTTTTATGCCATACTATACTATGACGTTTATTGGCATTTTTATGCCTTAATATACTATTTCATTTAATGCTTTAGCATACTATGATGTTTTAATGACCTGTCATGCCTTAATATACTGTGATATTTTTTGATGTTTTCTGACCTTTTAGACATCATATTATACTATGATGTTTTTTGATGTTTTATGCCACACTATACTATAACGTTTTTTGGCATTTTTATTCCTTACAATATTGTTTCATTTAATGCCTTACCCTAATATGACATTTTTTGACATTTTTAAGAGATACTATACTATGACTTTTTTATGCCTTACCACACTATGACGATTATTGGCACATGAATGGCTTACTTTACTATGTCGTTTTATTCCTTACCATATGATGACATTTTTATTTTAGTCTTTTTCGCATTTTTATGCCCTAAAAGACTATTTCATTTCATGCCTTCTATAGGCATAAAATCGTCATAGTATAGTAAGGCATAAAATCATTATCGTATAGTAAGGCTTTAAAAGTCAAAGTATAGTAAGGCATATAAAAAAATTCATAGTATAGCACGACATAAACATTTCATAGTATAGTAAGGCATAAAAAAGCCATCGTATAATAAGGTATAAAAAAGTCATGTTTAGTAAGGCATAAAAAGCCACAGTATAATAAGGCATAAAGAAGTAACTTATAGTAAGACATAAAAACATCATAGTAGTAAAGCATATAAAAAAAAATCATATTATAGCAAGGCTTAGAATCATCATAGTATAGTATGGCATGAAAATGTAAAAAAAAAAGTCACAGTATAATATGGCATAAAAAGTCATAGTATATTAAAAAAATGACAAAAGATGAGATGTAAGATAAAAGTTATAGTATAATAATACATAAAAACATCACAGTATACTAAGGCATAAAAAAGTCATAGTACGGTATAAGAAGTTATAAAAAATGTCATAGTATGGTGAAGCATGTGAAAGTCACAGTTTATTAAAGCATAAAAAGTCATAGTATAGTAAGGTATAAAAAATGTCTTAGTATTGTAAGGCATGAAAATCTAAAAAAACGTTATAGTATAGTAAGAAGAGAATTGAGTGTTGAATATGAAGTCTCATTAAACAAAGAACCGGGAACAGGCTTAGTAAGGCATAAAGATGTCATAGTATAGTAAGTTACAAAAACAGCGAAAAATTTCATATTATAATAAGGAATAAAAACTGTTATATTAAAGTAAGGCATAAAAACATAATGATATAGTAAGACATAGAGATGTCATAGTATAGTAAGGTACAAAAATTCCAAAAAAAACATCATAGTATAGTATGGCGTAAAAACGTCATGATATAATAAGTTAAAAAAATGTCAAAAAACGTCACGGTATGTTATATTATAAACAGTCATAGTATAATAAGCAATAAAGATGTCATAGAGTGGTAATCCATAAAATCGTTATAGTATTCATAGTGATATTTTCATGGGATTTTTCGTTGGGTACCCCTGTGATATTCTCACATAATGCGAGCCTTCAGACAGCCCCCGCAGTCAATCAAATGCTCACATGCCTAATACTGGTTGTCTTGGAGACGTAGCTTCTTCCAGGGCACATTGGAATGATCTAATATGACTTCACTACAAACATAGTATGAACGACTTCACTCACATATTGGTAGGGACAATTCTGTCCTCCCAAAAAACAACCCCTTTGCTTCTACTCTAGATATGGTATATTGTGGTGACCCAGATAGCAAAATAAATCTGGCCCTGTATAAACCCAGTTCCACAGCCCAAATCTGACCCTTATACCACTTACATATCTGGACCAATTCTTGCACACACACAGAAAATCTTGTGGCTGTCAGCCAATATCGAAGGATAACAACCACATCTGCCCAGATGTGGAAGCCAAGCCTATGTTGGGCCAGAAGTTTAATTTAGCTTTCTGGGATGGTTAACTAGTTAACACAAGCTAATTGTGGGATATTTTGTAGTCCCATGTTCTCCAATAAAATTCCCACAAACCAATTACCAAACAAATGATCTCGAGCTTTGGGTCCCCAAGGAGTCAGTCGCCTGCTTTACCCGGTTGGTAATCCCACCTTGGTCAGTGCCTTCCATAACTGTTACAAATGACCATTACAGAAGTGAGTCTTGTGAACCTCCTCCCTACAAGATTTTTGCAGTTGTACAACAGCGTCACCCTGATTCTGTCTTGCCTTCTGTGAGACAGCAGTCATTACTCACATGGTCGCAAAAAGTCCTTGTTACATGGGTTGTTTTAGAAAGAAAGCTAAGAAACGCAGAGGCGAGTCTCAGATGAGTGAGACTCGTCTCCTGAGGAAGCATGAATATCCATAACCAATTATCAGGCAGAGATATGTGAAGAAATGGACCATTTATAGCAAATTGTTATTCAGATGAAAAAGGCTGTGCTCATTGAGGGAGCTCTCAAAGACTGTTGGCACGAGTGTATCAGCAGTGTAGTGTCAGGTTATAATGGCCACACAGTGAACCTACTGTACATGGACATGACTGTCAGCTGGTGGCCAACAGCTGATGAATGAGGCAGTGACCTGAACTAACACTGTGCTCCATTCATAGATAAGGGGCCGTTATTGCAAAGATAGACTTTGATTGACTATTTGTTATATCTAAAACACAGACTTCAGATAGACGTCTGAATTCATCCGTTGCACAGAGCAGTTTATTTCGTGACTAACTGAGTGTGGTGCAATGAATTCTGGATACATTAAGACTTTTTTCTGAATAAAAAAAAAATGGCAGACTGAGGAACTGCATACAACTATTGAGCTCCATTTACCTCAGCAGCAAATGTTTGTCTTTTGGAAAAATTCAAAAGTTACAAGAACGTTTTACTTTCAGCAAAGAATGAAATAATAAAAGGAAAAATTTCTAGAAACTCTTTCCTCACTCATCGCTCTCTCCATAACCATGTTAACACACCACAAATTATGAGCCAAGTTTACCCGTCTTTTGTTGTTGCGTCCCACTACTCAGTGCAGGTGTCATTGATTGTTTCCATGGTAACATTGGTCTTAGGCCGGAGTGAGCCTAGCGGTAGAGTGTCCAATTTTCTTGGCTTAAAAGTCAGTCTTTATTTTTCTGAAACAGTCTGACTTGCTTTCGATGGGTCTATGAGCCAAATTAAGACGGGACCAACACTATAGCCTTAAATATCTTTGTGAAATCGGACCATGGTCTTTGTGAGGAAACAAAGTGATGGTCAAGTGAAAGGTTTGAACTGATTTTGACACTGACACCAAATTTAATAGAAATCGAACCAGTGGTTGTTGTGATAAATTACTTTGAGTCAAAAGTGTGGTACAGATGAATGGGTCATAGTTGTACCAGTCAGAAACCTGGTGTGAATGTGTCCCTCTGTATGTTACACATGATCTGTCCTCAGCAACAGCTGAAAAAGTTGTGCTATCTGGGCTAATTTGGATTCCACAGAAATTAACATAACTCTTCCACATGCTTTCACAAATGCGGACTGGTACCTCTGAGTTAGCAGGAGGAGAATCCTCCGACATCATCTTATTGGTGCGATCGGGATCTGGTTTCTGGCAAAGTGCTAACAAGCAAATCCACTCAAAGGCATTTTTACAAAGGCAAAGGAACTGAAGGGCATTAAACTAAAGTTTCTGTTGCTTGTGTGTGTGTCTGTCTGTGTGTATCTGAGTGTGCGTGTGTGAACGGTCCTGCATTATTTATTTGCACTCATTAAAAGTAATCAATTGAAACTGGCATTGATGTAAGGGTCTTTTATTGGGCTTTCAGGAATCCGTCACTGTAATGTACCGTGTGACTTTCTAACCCTGCTTGATTGTTTTGTTCAACGAAATGCCCACAGGGATGGAAATGTGTTTGTGTGGACCCATCAATGCTAAGCATCCCTCAGTGCTGTGGGATTTACCAACCCCAAAGGATTTGGGAGAAAATCATATTAGCATATCAGCCTACAGAACACTGTGGCAGGTAGAGGGTGGATGTCGATGACTGAGTACGACAACGACGACCATGTCACCTCCACGTGTGCGAGTTTAAAACCCAACAGCAGAGACAGATGAGGCAGTATGAAGGCAGTTATGGAAATGTGCTGCAATGCTATAAGTGAGTGGGTGTGTTGATTAAAACAGAGAACCCAAGAGAATTGAGTGTTGACTGTGTGTTGACAGAATATGAAGCCTCATTAAACTATAGAACCGGGAACAGGCATGTACTGTTCTCCTGTGTGTGTGCGTGCGTGTGCATGTGTCTTTGTATCCAGCATACACAAGTAATGCAGCCATGCCGTTCCAAATCTAAGTGCCATGCAATATGGAAGACCCTTCCAGCAAAAATCCTCCTCTTTCTTCTTTAAATCCTCGCAGGTTGCCATAGGGACCTGAGAGAAGGAAGCGAACTGCATACACAGGAGGATGTCAGAGTGAAACCCTCTTGTCAAATCAATTCAAGGTTGTTCAAGTAGAAGACCTTCACACTGTTTGGTCGCCCAGTGAAACTAAATCCAGTCTAAGTTACAGTGACACAACTGCAACGATTTTGAATGTGACAAATGTTGACATAGATCTTTGTCAGACACTCGGTCATTTTAGAAAAGGACACGATTTCATACATGTAACCAGAAATAAATGCTGCTGTGGAGGAGAACCTACAGAGGCCTTCGAGGCCCTCTCAAGAGCCACAATTTGTCCATTCTGGGCTACTGTAGAAACATGGTGGTGCAAGATGGTTGATGATGAAGATGATTATACATGAATATTCTATTCAATTTCTGCCAATAAATGTGTGTCGGCAAGTATCTTGTTGGTTGGTGGTGCACATTGTTCATCATTGAAACTCACTAAAAGATGATTCAGCATTGCACTTCAATAACATTGTCAGACTCATGAAAAATTATTTTTATTATTATTATTCCATGCATCACCCACAATGCAACTTGACTGCCGAGAGAGATTTGGGTGTGTTTTGCTAGTAGAGGCTAATATAGCCTGGAGTCTTTAGCCTCAAGCCAAAATGAGGAGTGGGCTACAGAGATTTGGTGAGCTCACTTCTTTCTACCACCACACCCCCTGATTTTTTCCATTTTCAGACTTGTAGTCTGCAGCCCCAGCTCACTTGGAGAGACTTCACACACCTCCCCCTGCTTGGACACACTATCCAGAGGTGAACAAAGTACACAACTCCATCACTTGAGTCACAGTATAGATCAAATATTATTCCAGTACAAGTTGTTCAGTAGCATTTTTACTTGAGTTAAAGTAGAGTTTGCTGTGATTGTTTTTTCTCCTGTTATGAACGCAGTGTATTGTCTATCATATTTTCAAAATAAAATAAAATTTATTCCAGAGACAAAAAACTGCTTCTATCACAGTGCGGGTAAGGCTGGACCCAAACGCAGCGGACACAGGAGAATGAGGTGTTTATTAACTGAAGAACTTAAAGGGTGAACCAACAGAACAGGAAACCGAAGCACGAGGCCACACAAAGAACAACCGCAGACACAGGGGATACTACAGCCGACATGAACAGGCAACATGAACAGATCGAGGACAGACCAGACATGAACAGATGAACCGACACAGACAAAGGGGAGCACAAAGACTGTATAGACACAAAGGAGGCAAGGGTGATTGAACACAGGTGAAACACATTAGGGTGGGGCAGATAATCACCACACAGAAACAGGACCAAGACAGGGAGTAAAAACATTGACACACGCAAGGAAACCAACTACAAAATAAAACAGGAAGTGACAAAAGTCCAAACAAACTCATACAAAAAGTGTCTGCCATGGCAAACCATGAGAGTTTCAAAGTAAGAGTACTTCATAGAAATGCAGCAATGTAGAATAGTCAAATGTACAATATTTGTCTTTAATTTGTAGTAAAAGTCAGAAGTTTCCAAAAGAAATAATGCTCAAGTATGATACAAATACTCGGAAAAAAATATACTTATGTACAGTACTCAAGTAAATATTTGTTGTCACTGTCCAATTCTGATCATATCAGATTTTGATCAGCTGTAAAGGCAATTATAATTTAGAATAGGGGTAATCCCTGCCCATGTAAACAGCCCAAATTACACCTCTTTTCACTCTGTGTAAAGCATTAACTATGGTCTCCCCATTATATGAAAGGGTTGTCTGTCTGTTTACTTTCAGCTTTCACACTGATGGAGAGTGGATCACGCAGCAAGAAAACAACATATTTATTTCTCAAGAGTTACAAATCAGGACAAAAACACCTCTTATGCACCTGCGTCAGATAGTAAACCACGTCTCTCTGTACCTAAATCCCTCTCAAGCGTCATCCTAAGAGACATCCGTTACTGATGACGCCGGTGAGCTGGATCACCTGCCGTGGGTCTGAACTACTCTGAAGCAGCTTATTGCCACTGACTCATTGTCTGTACAGATCATGCGATATTTTTTCAAAACAGGGCAACAGAATGTAAAAACACGAGTCTGTGTTCATTTATCAACATACATGCAGTTTGAGCACATTAAATTGTTACTGGCTTTTGCTGGTACACCTTACTGCTGCAGGTGAGCATAATAATAATTTAACAATAAATGTTGCTCATGTAGAAACCTGCTTAAAAATGTAACTGTTAAAAGGACCAGACAAGACTGAGCTTTGACTACAGACAAAAATCTAACAAAAAGCCAAATACAGTTGCAGGGTAATTAGTTTGTTATATAGGTGAGCTTCTATTATAAAACCAAAATAGCCTGAAATAAAAATTAAACTGAAAATCCCAGCCTTGGGCTAAAAGTAGTTAATCACAGATTCTCCTGTACCTGACTGACTGTGAGCCAGGACGCACATTTAAAAAGGAGAAGAAATAAGAGTATGTATGAAGCCTTTTAATGGAGACACATTACATGAGTGTGAAAAATTCAGACCTGCATTTAGCACAGGGCTAATCATTTTAATTAGATGACGAAGAAAACAGATATATGTTAACAGTTGGAGGAATTACAGCTGCGTTGGTGCTGCTGCTTGTCTCTCCTGATTTGACCCAACTGTAGTGTCGTGATGCTGAAGTTTCAGTGCAGTCTGCCGGGTCAAATCAGCTGCAGTGTCCAATCAACAGATTTCCAATGAAAAGGTGGAAGTGTTCAGTCAAAGAAATCCCTATAGAAGGCTCTTATTAATCCAAACCACGACTGTCAGAAAAATAAAAAATGAATAGAAACTAGAATCACCGCTTCGTTGTTGTGTCCTCCTCCTTCCAACCAAGTTACAGGAAATATGGTCACAGTCTCTCCTTCCTGAGTTACAGTGTTGAATGAGAAGTGTTTTTGCAGAACATTATGATGTCACAGTAAAATTGACCCTTGACCTTTTGAATATAAAATTACATTACTTATTTTTATCTTTATAAACATTTGAGTTACATTGTGTCCTAATTAGTGTATGAATTTGTGACTTATGGCCAAACATGTGTTTTGTGAGGTCACAGTGTGACAGAAGTAAAGAAAATCCCTCTGGGCCTTCTAGATATATCACATTCACAAAAACGTGAGATCACTGTGACCTTGAACATTGACCTTTGACCACTAAAACTGAATCAGTTCATCCTTCAGTCCAAGTGAATGTTTGTGCCAAATTTTAAGAAGTTACTTCAGGGCGTTACTGAGATATCGCGTTCACGAGAATGGGATGGACAGACGGACAACCCTCAGCTCCGACTGATCTGAAACTAAGTCCATACTTAGTTTATTTCAATGTGCCAAAGAAATCATAGCTGATAATAAGGCTGAATATGTTCAAATTTAAGGATACCAAATAAAATATCAATATCAGTAGCTAACCTACAGTAGCTGGGAAACTGGGCTACTCTTTATTTAAACTCTATTTTTCTATCTCTTACCCACTGCTGGCTGTTTGCATTGCAGATGACATCTGAAGGCACAAATTGCTCGTCAGGTCATCTAACAGCAACAGCAACCTTTTTATAACTTTCCAGAACAGTCTGTCTGAAAGTGTCTGCTGTTATCCCCATTTGCACTGGTCACATATAAAGGCTCTCTGTGCCAGAGTGTGTATTTAGATGTATTTACCGGTCACTCCAGGTTGTCGAGTCATCTTAGTGAGAGTTTGTGAGGAGTGTCTCTCTCCTCACTGCATATCAGAACAAGGGAAGACCTCACACCTAATGCATGGAGACATTTTGACAGTCTGATTTACAGTATATACTCTGCTGGCTGAGAGTCAAGCAATTTGCAGAGGTCAGAAAATTCTATAGTGCAGATGGAATTTACTGGAAGAAGAAGTGGTGTGTGTGTGTGTGTGTGTGTGTGTGTGTGTGTGTGTGTGTGTGTGTGTGTGTGTGTGTGTGTGTGCGTGTGTGTGTGTGTGTGTGTGAAGAGCTTGTGACTTAACCTTGATTCTACAGATATTCTCAGTGACATTAGAAACTATACTGAGCAGTCTGATGGCACAAAGATCCAGAGAGCTGCAACAGGCACTTATATAAAAATAAAAACACTAATAAAAATATACACCCATAACCATAACCCAATAAAGAAAAATAGAGCAGTAATTATTAATGAAGTATTATTTATATTTATCTATTTTATATGAGACAAACAGAGGGTAGGGAGAGGTTAGGGAGCTTGTGTTCACCAAACTTGACAGCTGTTAGAAAATCACCACAGGCTGCAATGCACCATTCTGTCTTTTGATAATAAATTCATACTGCATTTGACTGTGTTTACCTAAAACTTTCAGTTTAGAGTTGCCTTCCTTTTCAGCATTTGTTCATCATCGCACAACATTTCATGCAATATAAATTAGTTCAAAAAATAAATAAAGCCCAGTATGCTAACACGCTTTGTCAGCAAAACAGTACGTTAGTAGTTTTCATTTTCCCACTAGAGACTAGGCTAGGCTAATAAGCTAACATGTCCCCTTGTACCTTTGACTCCTGTCTCATACCTGTCTGCAAACCATCAGCAGTGAACAGTTAGAGAGTTAGAGAGAATGGTGCAACACAGCTGATAGGTTATCATAGCTTCCAACATGTTGGACTCGAGCTGATCGCTGAACCCATGAAGACCTCAGGCTGAACCCATGAAGACCTCAGGCTCTCTCTAAAACCTCAGCATTGTTTGAAAACACCCTCCTAAAACCTGAGGGTTTTCTGAGAAACTTGACTTGACTTGACTTACTACAGTCTTTATTTCTCAGCCTCTGAAACAGATAGAAACATGAAATAAAAACCATTTGAGACCTTAAACCTTTGGCTTTTATTGTAAATTGTTGGCTTTGCCTTGTATTCTAGATATGGCCGCAAAAACAAGCACATTTGTCAACATTTCCAGTTCAGTTTTTAACACATAATGATATATATATATATATATATATATATATATATCTGGCTGGACCACAACGCCGGGAACAGACGTATAATCGCAAATGGTGCTGACTGACTGACTGACTGAGTGAATGATCATATTTCCATCATTGGTCAGCCAAATGCCACATGACTGAGTAAGAGTTTTCAGATTTGACATTGCTCTTTCAAAATGAATTGGTGCACAGTTTCTATTTGGAAGGAGTTTACAGCCTTATCCAATGTATTTTGTTCCTGCCGTAGACGGATCAAATGCGTTTGCACTGGAACGCTCAAGAAATACAGACAGAACCGTGAGCAACCGTGAGCACAGTAAGAAAGAAGCAAACAGATAAAGGGCTGAAACCAGGTGACACTACGGAGAATGCAAATAGCTTACAATGCAGTCCAGCCATATACTAGGTTTTGACCTAACCTTGTTATTTCATGCCTCTATCTGCTTCAGAGGCTGAGAAATAAAGATTTTAGTGACAGCGTTGTAACAGGTGAATCTTTAGCTCTGGCTAGTAATGATACTGGCTCTTACTTGCTGAAATCCTCCTTCTCCTCCTGTCTCTCACCCTGAGTCTTGGCGAGCTGATGAAAAGTTTAACAAGTTGCATCTCCATCTTTCTCTTTCCACTGGTTGTAGTTTGTTTGTCCCCAATGCATGAGTAGTATAACTAGTCCTATATTTTATGAGTAATAAAC
>NW_019174471.1:493397-530282 GCF_002260705.1 Seriola dumerili | reverse complement strand
TGTGTGTGTGTGTGTGTGTGTGTGTGTGTGTGTGTGTGTGTGTGTGTGTGTGTGTGTGTGTGTGTGTGTGTGTGTGAAGAGCTTGTGACTTAACCTTGATTCTACAGATATTCTCAGTGACATTAGAAACTATACTGAGCAGTCTGATGGCACAAAGATCCAGAGAGCTGCAACAGGCACTTATATAAAAATAAAAACACTAATAAAAATATACACCCATAACCATAACCCAATAAAGAAAAATAGAGCAGTAATTATTAATGAAGTATTATTTATATTTATCTATTTTATATGAGACAAACAGAGGGTAGGGAGAGGTTAGGGAGCTTGTGTTCACCAAACTTGACAGCTGTTAGAAAATCACCACAGGCTGCAATGCACCATTCTGTCTTTTGATAATAAATTCATACTGCATTTGACTGTGTTTACCTAAAACTTTCAGTTTAGAGTTGCCTTCCTTTTCAGCATTTGTTCATCATCGCACAACATTTCATGCAATATAAATTAGTTCAAAAAATAAATAAAGCCCAGTATGCTAACACGCTTTGTCAGCAAAACAGTACGTTAGTAGTTTTCATTTTCCCACTAGAGACTAGGCTAGGCTAATAAGCTAACATGTCCCCTTGTACCTTTGACTCCTGTCTCATACCTGTCTGCAAACCATCAGCAGTGAACAGTTAGAGAGTTAGAGAGAATGGTGCAACACAGCTGATAGGTTATCATAGCTTCCAACATGTTGGACTCGAGCTGATCGCTGAACCCATGAAGACCTCAGGCTGAACCCATGAAGACCTCAGGCTCTCTCTAAAACCTCAGCATTGTTTGAAAACACCCTCCTAAAACCTGAGGGTTTTCTGAGAAACTTGACTTGACTTGACTTACTACAGTCTTTATTTCTCAGCCTCTGAAACAGATAGAAACATGAAATAAAAACCATTTGAGACCTTAAACCTTTGGCTTTTATTGTAAATTGTTGGCTTTGCCTTGTATTCTAGATATGGCCGCAAAAACAAGCACATTTGTCAACATTTCCAGTTCAGTTTTTAACACATAATGATATATATATATATATATATATATATATATATCTGGCTGGACCACAACGCCGGGAACAGACATATAATCGCAAATGGTACTGACTGACTGACTGAGTGAATGATCATATTTCCATCATTGGTCAGCCAAATGCCACATGACTGAGTAAGAGTTTTCAGATTTGACATTGCTCTTTCAAAATGAATTGGTGCACAGTTTCTATTTGGAAGGAGTTTACAGCCTTATCCAATGTATTTTGTTCCTGCCGTAGACGGATCAAATGCGTTTGCACTGGAACGCTCAAGAAATACAGACAGAACCGTGAGCAACCGTGAGCACAGTAAGAAAGAAGCAAACAGATAAAGGGCTGAAACCAGGTGACACTACGGAGAATGCAAATAGCTTACAATGCAGTCCAGCCATATACTAGGTTTTGACCTAACCTTGTTATTTCATGCCTCTATCTGCTTCAGAGGCTGAGAAATAAAGATTTTAGTGACAGCGTTGTAACAGGTGAATCTTTAGCTCTGGCTAGTAATGATACTGGCTCTTACTTGCTGAAATCCTCCTTCTCCTCCTGTCTCTCACCCTGAGTCTTGGCGAGCTGATGAAAAGTTTAACAAGTTGCATCTCCATCTTTCTCTTTCCACTGGTTGTAGTTTGTTTGTCCCCAATGCATGAGTAGTATAACTAGTCCTATATTTTATGAGTAATAAACATTTTTTTCTCATGTGGAGTCAAATCCCTATATCTTCATTTTGGACAAGATTACTCGGTTTTCATTGATTTTCTAAACTCATTGAAATCTCACTGTTAAACGACTGTGCGCTCCCCCTCACTCACAGAAACCATCTGAATGTCAGTCCCGTGTTCAGTCCGGGAGATGAATGTGTAATGAGCTGCTGTCTTTGTAAATCAGGAGCTAAACACACACTGCAGCGGCAAGTTCATTGAGAACTGCCGTGCACATTTGCACTGTGCCATTTTCCTGGCTAATCTATCCCAAAATCCTTGGAGGGGAATGGGATGGGAGGCTTTTAACCCCACTTTAACATAGAAACAGTTTTGACTTAAGCATTAAACGGTTGAACAAAACGTGGTGCAGCCTGTTTCATTTGATGCAAACCGAGGCCATTGTTAAACTACAAGCCTGCATGCTTAAGCATGTACAAGATAATGATTCCACTGTGAGTGGAGTGGATTTGAAATGACAAAAAAGCGGAAGTTTTTCAAATGGACATGAGGACTGTGTCACAATTATAAAGTGCCCACAGATTAGAAGCTGCCTTAATAGATGAATTTAGTAATGCATGTGAGAGCTATTTGAGATCTCTTAATTTGTTTGTAAGACTTAATTGGAACAGAGTGAGTAGAGTTCATTTTTCTCTGGCTTTGCTCAGCTGCCTCTGCACACACACACACACACACACACACACACACGGGCTGTTAGGATGTATAATTGAGGCCGTCATTTTGCAGCCGTGCAGCAAATGGTTTCTTTGAGAAGTGTTCTCACTTCCTGGCCATCAGTCCGTCACCTCGAGCGCGGCCTTTTGCTCCTCGTCTTTATTCCCTTTCGATCATTGACTTCATTTCAAAGATAGGAGAGCTGACATTGGGGGAACCTTGCGTTGCCATTCTGTGATTCTCATTGACTGGTATTGTGATGGATGTCATATGGCAGGATGGAGGACAGGCTGAATAGCTCCAGCCTGAAAAGGACAGTAATGTGTTTCTGTCCTTTCTGTCTGAATGGTAGTGTGTATTATGAAGACATTTAGTCTGACATGTCTCACAGTTAACTCTAAGTGTGAGTCCTGTTTTGAAACATTGCACATGACATCATCGGCACGACTGCAATGGAGCGAAGTAACAGTTTCACCACATTCAGTAAATGAGTATTTGTATTTATATCTGTGTGAGTGGGAGTTTGGCGTGTGCCTAACTATGACTGACTGTGTTGTTATAGCATGTTGATATTGCCAGATACATGAGGCAGGTTGGTAATTTAACAAAACAGAAGGTTGATACCACGGGAACATAATTAAGTATAATTGCAGTGTAATTCGAGTGTTTGCTCATTTTTTACAATTTACATCCATTCAGTCTCCAGCATGTGCCACATTTAAACACACTGTTTTCAAAAGTGCTTCTATGTTGATGCCCATTCAATTCTCAACTGTATGAAACTACTTTCAAAATGGCTCATTTACATGGTATCAGCTCTCCAGCATCAGCTGATCTGTGACTAATATGAGGAACAGGAGAGGGGTCGGTTCTGCAGACTGCGAGAGAGGACCCTAACTGTGAGTGGGCGTAACTGCAAGTAGGGGCGTAACTTTAAGTTGTCCAAATCACACAGAACCACACGAGATGTCAAAAAGAGATGTTGTCAGTAAGATGGCAGATCGTATGAAGACAACAGTGGCTGGACACACGAGGACAAAAAGTTTAAGCCTGTTTATTATGGTGGCTGACAAGAGCAAATGAGCAGCAACGGCCCAAAAAACACAAACGAAAATACAAAACAAATACAAGAATGCAAATGTGCTGGAAATGAAAAAAACGTGCTGCAGGGAGACAAAACAAAAACATAAACAGCAAACACACCGCAAAAACAAACAATCAAAAAAAATGAATCCAAAAAATATCCAGGCAACGCAACGGAAGTGCTCCAGGCCTCTAGGGGGAGCTCTAAGTGGAACACCCACTGACTGGATATAAGCATGCTAATGCTAGCTACGTTATCTGTTGCTCTTGTAGAATATTGTACAAACAACGGCTAAATGCGATAAAGGACACACACCTTTTTATGTCGCCTCTTCTTTCTTCCCTCATACTCTCTCGTTTGGTCCAAGGTCAAAGGTCAAAGGTACGGTCGTAGGTCTGGCCTCTCGGGTCGAAGCTCAAGGTCATGCTCAAGGTGTATGTATCACTGAAGCCAACTTCTCTTTTCATGTCTAAACACCTTGTGAACGTGGACAGCTCACCCAGGTCAAGGGAAGCCATGCTGCTGAATTGTCTCGATTTCTCCATTTCTGATTGGCTGATGGATCAAAGCGCAGCCCATGTATGTATAAAGAGAACGAGATGTTAAACTAGACTGTTAGGATTGATGGATGCGCCCAACGAGCAACTTTTAGGAATTCATCCGTCTTCTAGAAATAACGTTTCTATACAACTAAACTGCAAAGGAAAATGTGTTTTGAAGGAAACAAAATTGTGACCAAATTTCTCTAAATGTAGATTCTT
Source organism: Seriola dumerili (assembly GCF_002260705.1). Taxonomy (NCBI): domain Eukaryota; kingdom Metazoa; phylum Chordata; class Actinopteri; order Carangiformes; family Carangidae; genus Seriola; species Seriola dumerili. The sequence goes on along the minus strand of NW_019174471.1, from coordinate 525,995 downwards.
CCAGTTAAATCCATTTTTACATAATACAAATACAAACCAGATTTAAAATGAATCATCCCTCTCTGCACACTGTGGCATTCAACCCCTGACTTTTCCCTGTGCTGTCAGTGTCAGTGTTGCAAGTGAACAAAAACTGCGAATGTATATTTATTGCAGATGAACAGAATTTCAAGGCAGTGCTTTTTAAAAAATAGAATTACCTCCTTGTGGTTGTCTGCTTCCGCCACTCAGACTAGTTTCTGATTAAATCCGTTTATCCTCAGAAAAAATGAACCATTTGTGAAAGTCTGTCATAATTGCTGTTCAAAGTCATGGCTAAAAAGTGTTTTGTGCGGGCACAATGACTTTGACCTTTGACCACCCAAATCTAATCATTTCACTCTTGAGTCCAAGTGAATGTTTTTGCCAGAGACAGGAGGCCCTGGCTGTCGCCGGCACAAACGCATAGAAATGTCAGTTTTGTTCTACAATGCAATGAACACGTATCACAGAATCAGTGTATGAAAACACTTTGCCCCCCTCACTATCAAATCATAGTATAATCAGGTATAATACAGTGCATACAATTATTCTCCTCTGTAAAGAATTGCCCTTAATTATAGTGAGCCACACATTACCATTTTTCTGTTTAACTGCTCAAATCTCAGATATGAGACGACTTGAAAGCTTCTTCTCTGCTGTTTAATGGCATTTGCGGTGTCCACGGGAGGTTGGATGGAGTGACCTGAAAAAAAGGAGCACTGCAAGTCTGGGTCTGGCTACAGGGACAGTCTAATTAACATTTTAATTAACACAAAATATTGCTAACTCGAGGCCATCCTCAGAGCCATGTCTGGGACAGACTCATTACATTCGGTGTTAGCCTCTCTCCTGCTGCCCTTCGACGTGCTACCTGCTAAAATGTCATTCTCCAGAAGAGCGAGCAGATTCTGATGGATTAAATATCCCGGCTGTGTCTCTTCTTTAAACTGAAATACAGTATGTGGGATAGTTACAGTCAACAGCAGTTTGGAGTTTGTCCACAGCCAAATACACGTTGGATTTACATTTTTAAAAAAGTATATTTTACTCACAGATGGTGAACTCGTGGACGACATTAAACTGTCAAGTACAATTATCCAACGCATGAGCATTCAAGCCATTCTATATGAAAAGAACATGTGCAACTGTCTGACATGTAGATTGACTCAAGTTGACAGCATGCCAGGAGGGTGACAGGGTTCAGAAAAGGCTCCGTGAAATTCATGACTGTTATTTTTATCCTCAGGAGAAAAAAAAAAAACTGCATCTGACAAATATTTTGAAATATTTGACAAATACGAAGGATTGTGATTGCATTACTTATTTGAAGATTGCTGCTACTGAAGCAATGAGGCGTGTAGCAGAGAAGATGGCGTCTGTATTCATTTGTAATATTCACTGTTTGATATATGATGCTTAATCCTAAAATCCTTAACATTTGCTGCAATTATCATTAAAGGCACAGTTCACCCATCAAACACAATAAAACTCATTTTCCCTGCATCCATCCTGACAAACGGTGAAGCTGTGGATTACTGAGGCTTTGAGACACGAGCTCAGTGAAATCACTACATCAACATTTACTTTGTTTGACAAACAGGATCCTTTCACAAAAAAGGAGGCAAATTATCAGGCAAAAGCTGTCACTAATGACTGTTATTAACAGTTGGCAAATCATTCATTACAACCTTATACCAGGGTGGAGCGGGACACTTAGTTTGACCCTGGACTGGTTTCCTGTCTGTCGCTGGTTTAACACATTTAGACAAGATGCCTCCGAGCTGCTTCCAACACGCCTGACGTGCATGTGTTTGGACTGAGGGAGGAAAGTCACGGAAACATCAAGGAAAAGATGTTGAAACCACGTGCATGGATTCAAACCCAGGATCTTCTTCCTGTAACGTAACAGAAACCCTCCAGGCTCATTCTGCTTCATTTCTACTTTCAACACAGTCATTTTCTGTCTTTGTTAAGCTCTTTCTAAGCTATCGTTCAGCACAAACTCAGATGTGAGTCGACTTCTCATAATTTTTTTTTTTCCAGAAAGAACAAAGAACAGAAAAGTATAAATCTGAATCTGAAGAACCCAAAAGACTGGAAAAATGACTAAAATAATAAAACTGTAAAAATCTGCAGTGATGATCACATAATTACAGAACGGTCGAAGTTTGTAACAAATATTGTTTCACAGTTTTTACAATGTAAGAAATGAAACTATAATGTTCTTCATGTCTGCATTTTTTCACTGGTTTTCTCAGTTTGTCTCTAATGTAACTGTATTCATTCATCATGTAGTGTAAAAGATATGCTCAGTACATTTGCAGATGACAAGATGGTTTTTCTTTGAACAGACCTATTTTTTCCACTTTTCCTGCCTGTAAGTCTCCTCCATTTTGGCAATAACGATATGATAATATGGGTCAAATGACATTTAATAATCCTCAATGCAATTCCACATATTGCACTTTTGCATCACTTATAACTCTTAACACTTGTATGTCTTTCTCCTGTGTAGTTTTTTTTTTTTTTTTTTTTAAGTATATTTTTTGGGGCTTTTTATGCCTTTATTTGATAGTGCAGTGGAGAGAGACAGGAAATGGGGAGGCAGAGAGAGGGGGAATGACATGCAGCTGTGTAGTTTAAATGTAATATTGCATCTCGCTCCTCTGAGCCCGATCATCTCCTCTGGACACGAGCCTCAAACATGATGAAGTGATGTAACAGCGGCTGATGTTAAGGTCAACAAATCCTCCAACCTGAACGACCATATAGGTCGTTTGCTCCTACCTTCTGATTCGACCGATGGGAGCGTCTCCTGAAAAAGCGGCCTTGCTCTGGCCAGTGTACTGGACTTATGTTGTCATGGTTATAAAATAAACTATAATTTATAGTATAAATAAATAATAATTAACATGCGGTTAAGCATATGGAATGATCATGGGTTGGTTAAGTTTAGCCCGTCTGTCGTAGGTCGTCTCTGCAAACTGTTTATTATAACATTACGTTACGTTACGTCAAGTTACGTTACGTTGTGTTCCATTACATTACGTTAAATAACAAGCACCTCAACACAAACCTGCAGGAAGGTGCTGCATTGACGGATTTTATGAGAAAGCAGCTCGGTCAAACAGATACACAGACCTGCAGCTGAGGAGAGACGCCGAGACAGCAATATAACCTGGTCAAGTCCCGCCCCCAGACCCTGTGCACTGTGATTGGTCTGGGGGGCTGCACACTCATTGTCAAAGGTTGCGGAGGCCTGGAGCACGACCGTCGTGTTGTCTGAATATGCAGCGCTTACTTTCTGTTGCATTTGTTTTAGGCGTTTGTGTGTTTCAGTGCAGTTCCAGCGCGTTTGCTGTTAATGTCTTTGTTTTTCATTTGCAGCACGTTTCTGTTGTTGTATTTGTTTTGCATTTTCGTATATGTGTTTTTGAATCTGCATCGTTTATGAATTTGCAGCTTGTTTCTCCTGTTGGAAGTGTTTTGGGGCGTTGATGTATGTTAGCCCTCGTCGGCCACCGTACTGAACACAGCAAAATAAGCAGAAAATAAGAAACACAGGCAGAGGGCAGGATGATAAATACACTGCCACGCACGAGCGATTACTTTAGTAGAAGTCTACACATTGTTTTTTACGAAAATTCTGCATATTACCTTTATTGTAACCATGACAATGAAGGTCCTCTAACCCTGAGTACTTATTTTAACTCAAACCATCATGGTTCCCAAACCTAACCAAGTTCTTTTTGTGCCCAAACCTAACTCAACCATGATTGTTACTATGACAACGAAGGTCTGGTATGCAGCTGCAGGTACCCTCCGCATGTTCCACATAGTCCGGTAGGGGGCACTATTTCAAGACACACTTCTATGGATCATAGCAGAGGTTACGAGGACTAGTTGAAAACCAGAACTTGTCGAGCACATTAGAAACTGTGCTCATCTAAAGGCTAAGCTTAAACACTGCTTGGAGTGAACCATCAACCTCAGCTACAGGGAAGATTCAAACAACAAAAATGAAGTGTTAAATGGTCATTTTCACTTCATTATGACCGTCTCTCATTACATTTCTCCTAGAACTTAACAGTCCATTAACTAAAAGTAAAGCACTAATGACAGGGGAGACCACAATGAAAAGAAAACAAACATCCATTGTAACCCGCTTCCAGTTAATTCATTCATTTTTCTCTACTCCGTCCTGGTGTGATCAGGCCTTAAGGCTGATGAATCTGTCACACGTGGAACTGCACCTCAGGAAAAAAGCAAAGTTAAAACAGCACACAGGGGCTATGAAAGTGCTGCAAACCTGATGAAAACCATAAAATAAATTACTCCACAGAAATGTTGATTTTTACAGGCGAGAATAACGCAAATGAAAATGGGACTGTCAAATCTAACGCCCACAGGAAACTGAAAATGTAGTGAAAGTGTAGCAGCTATTCAGCTCACAGAGATTGGAACTGATTGTTCGCCCTCAGAGACGTCCCGAGCTTCTACAAATGTACCTAACACACCAGAAACCGTGTGTAATCCTCCAGGTACACAGAGCACAGTGCTGGAACAATGCTGCTCACATCACGGATGCCTGTAAAAATATATGAGTGTGTGTGTGTGTGTGTGTGTGTGTGTGTGTGTGTGTGCGCAGGTATGAAGTATGTCACAAGCCTAACATGGTAAATGGAAGGAATCTCGTGTCTAATCATGAGTCTTATTAGTCTCTTTCAATCTCCTGCAGACAAAATGGCAACAGCATTACAGTGTGTTACAGAAGCTTTGGTGATAAACAAAACTGAATCATTATGTAACCACCGGAAAAAACACCCTCAGCAGCAGCAGCAGCCTGAGGAGCTCGACAGCGAGTCCTATATGAGGCAGCATGTTTACTCAAGGTGATCGGGAAACAGAAGGCGGCAAATGATCCCAAATAAAGGTTACTTATTTCCATCACTGATAAATCAGCTCATTATCTGTACCAAAAAGAAATGTATTGTTTTATATAAAATGTCTAAAAATAGTGAAAATAAATATACAATAAATAACAATTTCCCAAAGTCTGACCAACATTCCTTGTATTAGATTAAATTTACCGTGTTTTGTTTTTCTTATATTATCATATTTTCTGTCCATTTATGACAAGTCATTTAACCTGCGGCACTTTGGTCAATAATAAACTTTCTACACTAAAAACTTGACTTGATTTGAGATATATATACAGTATATACACAATTGTTTTTTGTCCTATTTGCTCCATTGTATGATTTCTATATTTAATTCATTTTTAATTCTTTAATTTTTTATCTTTTTTTAAATTATTATTATTATATTCACCATTGAGTGCATACATGTAGTGCACACATATCTGGACAGCGTGGACATAAACATCTTAACAAGTGATGATGATAGTTTAAAAAACATGTAAGGACACAGACAGGTAACAGGGGACAGCATGTGTTTTAAAAGTTAATTATCTGCACATTACTTATCTAAGAGGCTGGACTGTGACAATCACTGGTGGTGGGGGTGGGGGGGGTAAAAAAAGTCAAATTAGTCGAGCTGAAGAGACATCGTCTCTACATCCACTCCCTGACAAGTAATTTCTCCACGTTTGTCCTTAGAAATTATCAGACAAAACATTTTATATTATGGAATAAAAGATAATGGTCCGAATAAAAAGAACAGAGTGGTTCAGAGGGGGCAGTCTGTTCAAAATAACTGAGCTGATGTTAAATTAAATGAACAAAAACCAGAAGCTGCCACTGTCCAAACAGAGTAAAAGTAAGAAGATGGGTAGAAATGTTATCACTGTGGGTCGCTGCTGGGGTCAGAAGAGTCGTCTGTGGGTAAATACAACGCTGCAGTTTGTGGAAACATCATCACCACCGGTGGAAATGTCATTTCTGTGGATATAGAATCTGGTAGAAATGTCACTGCCATGCTTAGAACAGTTATCACCCCCATCACCAGCACTGTTTATTCAGGTCAGTCTGGACACTTGAGTTGAAAAGACGACACCTCATGTCCCAGCTGTGCCGGGAGCAGCAGCCGCCGCCGCAGCCGCAGCAGCAGCAGCAGCACAGTGATGGTCTGAGGGAGCAGAGGGGGGGTGGCTGGAAGATGAATAATTCCTGATCTTGGCTTTGGTCCGTCGTACTTTCTCAGATTGCTCAGAGAAGGTTCATGGCAGCTGGAGCAGCAGCAGATAATCGAACAAACAATAAAAATACAGTCAGAGACTTGGATGACAATTCAAGGGAGTGAGGGAGCTCAGTGTAGCACTCTGTATAACAGTAATTAAAGTGAAATGAAATCTGAATTCTTTCCACCTTTTGTGTGATTTAATACTTTAATGATACTGCAGTTATTATTTATCCAATCCAAAGATGATAAAACAGCTGTTTGACATACTCATTACTCATTACTCAAGACTGTAGGTGGGTCTTTCCCATGGCAACATCTAACTGACATCTTCCAGCACAGTCTGGTGTGTGTCAGGTCAGGGGCCTCATCCTTCGAAGGCTGCATTTGAAGACCGAACGCAGCGCACCAAAGCTCTCCCATATCAAAGGCTCCTTTAAATGCAGTGGAGAAGTGCATCCTTCATTTCCCGGGCAACAAAGAATGAAACGGATGGATCCTTCGCCGCCCAACCTATCCCGAGATTTATTACGCGCCAATGATGAATCACTTTTCATTTCGGCTTTTGCAGCTTATGAGATCTTGGGCGGCCATGCCTTCGTAGACCAAGTCATTCGAAGGGTGTGTCCCCTGAATTGGGACGTATCTAATGTCTATGCACGTGTGACTGGAGAACATCATACTGTATATTCTATATACACGGATACAAGGCACTGTTTCCCATTTGTCAACAAGCCCACAGTTGAAGTTGTCCGTCCCTTACGACATTTAACAGCTGGCAGGACTCATTCTGTAGCTGAGTTTATACGTTTGTAATCATTCATTAAGTGAAGGCTAATTTACATTTCTGTCATCGTCAATCCCATAAGGTCATTTTTCAAACCCCCTGATACGATCCATAGGAGCCAAGCATACCGGACCTTGGTTGTCATAGTTACTGAAATCCTTTTTTTAAACTATTATTAAATCAATTAATTATTTAATCAATTTAATAAATTATCATCATTATTATTTAGTAACTTCCCTTTGAAATTCTAGAATGACATTACACTCATGAATCCCAGAATTGTTTCGTTACTGCGACATCATTGTGTTTGTCTGAGCAGGAGTTTGATTTCAGTTTCTTTTTGTGTTCAGTCAACAAACGGTCTGAGACGTCACTGAGTAATTAATAAAAGCAATTTGAATTCAATTTCTTCTTTTTAATTATAACAATTTCGACCAACTTTGTACAGGAATCAAAACAAGCACCAAACTGATTTGAAATTAAATAAAAAATTTACATACATTTGAATATCATTTCAACTTAAAACAAGCATGAGGAATTAACAAGATGAAATATTACATTTTCTGATTCTTCAAACACCAGTCATGAGTTTTGTGTCTTTCAACGATTTCCAGATTTTTATTAGAAAGCATTTTCACTGCCACTTGAAGAATGAAATTAATTGCATGCCTACCCTGTTGTCTCTTGAAGGAAAGCTTTAAATAAGATGAAAAGCAAGGCCCAGCAAATGACTGCACAGTTTGAAGTCACAGTTTTCCTTTTGTGGTGTGAAAAAAAAATGTTTCCTAAAATCGCGCAGCCTTCTGGTGGGGATAATCTTTTTTGTTTTAAAAAACCAGGGCTTTCGTGTGTAAGATTTAGTTATTTGTTTCTCTGCGCTCTGAGATGTCACTTCCAGATACTTAGATACAAGGGGCCACGGTGAAAAGTGATGATGATATGGCTCCGAAACAAGCTCCTCCAACTGCGGCCGCCTCTTCTGACACACACAATGAACGGCTCACCTCCCCGCACATAGAAAAAGAATGTAATCCGCCCAATAAAGATGTGTTTACAACGGCACAGTGAGACAACATGCTATTTTCTCTTCTTCATACGCCTCTTATTCATTCTGCCCTACATTCTTACTGTGACGAGAAGTGCTGAAAACAAGCTGGTGTCATTTTCCACATGCCGCTCGCCTGAGGCGGTGACTTCAGGGACGGGCTTTGCAACTACTATTATGTGCAAAATTTAGTCCACATTCAGCACACAGTGTAACCCCTCATTAGTATTCTCTTCACTGGTTGGAGAATACAGCAGCTGACTGTTGATTTCCTGTGGTTAATAGACAGAAAGGGTTTGGGCTGATATCTAATCACCAAGAATAACTGCTGCCTTTTATGTTTTATTTTTACTTTTTCTTCATGTCTGCAGCACAGTTTAGAAGATTTTTTCTTTCCTTCTCTCCTAATACATTTAGTTGTATAAAAGACGAAGGCTGAGGTCTCGGAGGAAATAAAGAAGAGGGTCATGAGGAAACTCAGGACCACATTAAAAAGCCTCACTGAGGCCTCCATTCATATGCACGGGGATCCCAGGGGACGGTGACAGCCACGCCACTGGGGAGGCGTCCTGTACTCTGCTCCGGTTATGAAATAGAAAGGAAGAAAGTACTCAGAGCCATGGAGACTCTGTGGATTTTTTAATTCCTCTTAGAGTTTATAAAAGGTATTCAAACAGAAACAACCACAACATATCCTCTGGGCAGAAAAGGCAGTGATGGCTAAAAGCTGCTGAAGCACTTTGCTGTTCATTTGCAATCACTGTGTTTGTTCCCATTTCAGATGTATTGAGGCTTGTAAAGAATCAACGTGACAATTTACCAGCCCACCATGTGTATTCATGTCTATACTCAGAGAGAGAGCGAGCGTATACAGCTCAGTGCAGACAGAAATGAAGAGGCAAACACATTGGGATAATTGATCTTTAGAAATGTTACGATAAAACCAATTAATTTCAGTCATTTAAAAACACGAGGCATATTTCAATTAAGCTTATTATTGACACCCTAAAGGAGTTTTTTCAGTTCGTGTACGTTCGTACACGAACTGATGAAGCCTCTTGGATGAGAGGTGAAACGTCTTCCCAGACAAATAATCAAAGTCCAGTTGCGTTTTGATAAAAAAAACTCCTTTAGGATACCATGACCTGGACAAATGAGAATATACACAGGCTTATTATTGACAGTTGTTGTTTGAAATCCCACCTTTCTTCACACATTCTCTTTCCTTCGTCCATGCTGAGGTGACAATTCATAGACTTGTGGATCCAAGTTTATGCTGCACATGCATTTTATTTTGATAGGTTACACTTTGTTTTAGGTTGTAAGCTTCCAAACCATGGCTCAGGCCTGCAGCAGCTTATTTTATACTAAAGGACACCATTTTAATTTCAGTTGCAGAGTAGAGAGAGAGAGAGAGAGAGATAGAGAGAGTGTGTGTGTGTATGTGTGTGTGTGTGTGTGTGTGTGTGTGTTATTTAGTTAGGTTTTAGAATCAAGCAAATGAGCTAAAAAGAGGTTGTATTTTGATGTTTATATTTTAAAGAAACCTATAGTCTAAAGGTCTCCATGTGTCCATGTGTAGTGTGATTATAGATCAGGTCTAGGTTCTATATTAATACTGTTACAAACTGAGCCGCACGGCCATGACAAAAAGATGGAGATGCACACAAAGAAGCCAATTAACAAATGTTTTATTTAAAAAAACAGATAATAAATCTACCAATGGCCTGTGTAATCTGTAGGATCTGTAGGAAACAACACAAACCAAATGCCAACCAAACCAAACAGGTGCCTACCTGTAAAAGGAAGCAGCCACACACAGGAAGCAACAGGTACACAGGTGAAGAGGGTTGTCACAATACTGTGAAAGTATCCAAGCCTCAGTCCACAGAGAAATGCACACAGCCTGTATTCAGAAACTGAGCCTTAAAACCAGCCGTCAGGACTTCTGGAACTTTGTGATGTCACAACAAAGCAGTCACCAAGCCATTGTCACACTGACAAAGCTAAAATGATGGTAATTTTTTACCATGTTTGCCATTTTACCTGGGCATGTTAGCATAAAACACCAAGCACAGCTCAGACTGATGAAAATGTAATTAGCTTTGCAGGTAATTTGTCATAAGAATCTAGCAAAGTAAAGTTTTGGTGATGAAAGTTTTTATATTTCATATAAGTACGTAGCTCAAACCCACATCTGGTTTCAGTGATTTGCTAACTCCTAGACCCCAACTAGCTTTTGTTGATGTCATTGGCCAAGTGGTTCACATACTTCTTCCAACCTGCGCTGTAAATGTTTGAATGATGAATTAATTATGACAACAATGATACAATGATTTAAGGGTCATTAGCTAAAAGCGATCGTGTTTGTTCATGATTGTACCTTAGATGAAGATTGAACCATGTTTTATACATAAATATAGATTATTTCAATCGCTTCACTCGCCTTTTCTTGCCACCATTATGCTATGCATAATGTTCTGTTTCCTCTTGTTCAGTTTTCTTCAGCAAATAATCCAGTCCATCAGTCAGCACAATCCATATTTACCGCAGCATATTTAAACCGGGACTCCTAGACACTCAGTTGATGGCTTCAATTGACAATTATCCTCACAGATTTGATAGGTGAGTCTGGCAGGCTCAGACTAGAATTTTAAACTTCTCTGGAGAGCGGGTTTCTAAATTGCTTTCTGTTAAAGACATCCTTCATGTAGACCTTTTATCATTACCTGTGAAGTCGAATCAGAGAGACGGATAAGCTAAATTATAGGGAAAACTTTTGTGATTGTCACTGATCTCTTGTATGTCTTCTGACTGTAAACGTTTCAAAAGATTCATTTACCCTTTGGGTTTTCAGCTGTTTTCTCTCCGAGTGTACAATTCCTAATAATCTGATGCTATGTGCGGATGACTGAGAGGACGCAGCAGCTCCTCTGCAGATATTTGATCATCATTCATGCAGTGCTGTTTACCACTTTTCACAGAACAATGAAATAATGAAATGTGGCGAGGCTCCACTAGAAAAGGCAGAGAATCAAATGTTCTCATGAGCAAGATGAGAGGAGATACACATCTGCAAGTAGATGGAAGCAAAAGCAAGTCAAGCCCTCAGTTCTGCGGCTGTCAAAAACAGCCAGGATAATTACTGTTGCAGAGAATACCTAATTATCCTTCTATTCAGGACCCAACCTTTTCCCTCTCATTTTATAGTTCCTTTGAAAACGAGGTCTCTTAAGTCTTAAAATAACCTGAACCTGAGAACTAAGCTGTATCTCTACTTCTAACTTGGACTCCAGCTGCGCTGCTGAAAGGATTAGCATAGTGTGTTAATATAATGCTCAGTCACTGGTTGTGTGTGTCAGTGCTCCTCCTCCCGCCTTCACGTTGTTTCAAATCAAAGCTTTGCTCAGTATTTATGCTGAGATGTCAGAATCACATTCAGGTGCATTGAAGCCAACTTTATCTGCCCGGTCAATATCAGGTTATTGATCTTAAGAAGTGCTAAATTGAGGGGTATAAGGCAGTTTTCTGCTTGAGACTTTAGGACCTTCATTACCAGAGGGGATTATGTGTGTGGAAACTGAGGAGACAGCAAAACCCATCTGCAAGTTTAAACTGCATGTGGATATAAAGCTTTGGACTGTAATCATCAGTCTCAACTAATCTGCCCAACATGGCTCCCACAGTTTGAGGATTTATGGGTGAAAAACGTTTTTTTGGTTACTAAGTTTGGACTATATCCAATATTTAATATCCAAATACAGTCTAGTGAACACCTCACAATATATGATATTATCATGGAGGGTTATAAAATAATGATATTATTGTTTTTAATGTTTCATTTGTTTTTTATACATAACTATATTATTATATTTTTTATTTTTCCAGGTGTTTTTTTTATAATATATAATAATATTATTGTATTTTATGTTTCAGTATAAGTGGTGCTGCTGCTAACCAGCAGCTCAAAGTCTTATTTATCACAGGCCAAGGTACAATGAAATGAGCAGCAGGCTGAGCAGCGGGGCAGAATGTGCAAAACTGGTCAAAAAACACATAAATATTATGAAAAATATCATATATAATGGGAAATATTGTGATACTGAATGTTTTCCAAATGAATCAGAGCAGTGGGACGTGAGGATTTCTGACTTTTGTCATTGCTCAGCTTTTGAGGACACAGAACTCTTTGATACTCTGAGCTGTAACAGACTCAAGTGCATTATTACAGACAAAGCCTACATTTAAGTCTTTTGACACTTAATAGTGGGTTGGATGTGACATTTCTTCCAACACTGATCTCTCTTTCTCTTATTCTTTTCTTGTTATGACACTGCAAATCATAAAAAGCATCAGATGCAACATGTTTGCCATGAATCAAAAACATTTTTTCCCCCAGCCTTGACCAAACTGGACTGTTTTGAATCACTGCAGCAAACAAAACCACTCCATCCGTCCCCGTCTTACCTCAAACCTCCAACTATCATAACGTCAGTGCTGAGCTGGCAGGGAACCAGAGTGAGGCATGAACAACAGCTAAAACAGCGTAATTGCATATCAATAGCTACAACGAACCCATTCACTTTGAAACCCGTATTACCTGTACACAATGTCCGACCATGGGGTCAGATGTCTTTTTGTTTGTCTCTTTCAAACAATCAGAGGAGGGAAGTGTTGCACATAACTGTGACCCTGTTAACAATGTGGACTGTGTTGTGTCTGCCAGTTCATAACAAACGTGGGTAATTGCAAATGATGGCTTTATGAAAAGTCGAAGAGATAAATCTGGGCACATAAGGTGAAGACGGGAGGCATACACACCCTCTCACTCTCATTTCCACCCACACACACACAGTCTACTCACAAGGCGCCCTGTTATTGCCGAGGCCTGTCAAGCTCAGGGACTGTGGAATATCCATCGTTCGCTTTGTTTTGGCGAGATCCGTCTGAGGTAATAGTAGCATGTGTTCCGTCTTTTTCTCTGCACACATCTGTCTGAGGAGGGGTGTCGATATGATGTATGAAGCTGTTTGCCAAGGCTGAGCTAAGAAGAATGGAGCCCTGCATCACTTAGCATCCCATTGCCAGACACAGCCCCGCCATTACACCTCCCAGAAGTATCAGGCACACCCTCGCTTGAGTAATTTTGCCATCTGTTGACAATGTTTACACGGCGGGTGATTTGTCATCACAAACAGCGGGGCAAAAATTAACAAGCTTATTTATGATCCGTGTTGCATTTGCACAATGAAAATGCCATTGGTCATGTAAAGCAGTCAGAATTCCATTACAGGTCTGAGTGAGGCAGCAGTGGAGATGCATTATATCCTAATGCTATACAGGCCAGTATCTAATACCTGTAAATAATAGCTATATTTCCAAGGCATCAAAAATATGACACCATTGATGGGATATACTTGTTGGAAGAATTGAAATGGACTTTTCCTTCAGCGAAGCTTCAGCGCCAAGAATTAAAGCCCTGGGAGCACAATGCTATTTGCACTCTACCAAAGAATGTAGCTGAGAAAAGGTCAAACAACAAATTGAAATCTTGGCCCAATATTAGATGTAGAGTGAGAGCTGAAGTGTGGAATGACTATGAAAAAAACGGCGAGGCAGAAGAATGGGGGAGGGAAAAGAAGTAGAAAGAAATCATGCACAGTATGTCTCAATGGGCATTTGAAAATCCTTACAGCGCTGGAAAGTGTCTTCTAAGTTACGGGATTGCTCTCAAATGGTACATTCCTGAAGGGAAAGAATCTCATTTTGTATGTATAACTTTGAAAAGGTCACAAGAAGATCAGACAGGCATGAGAGAACTTGTAAACCATCAAGAGACAAGAGGTCTGAAGAGAAGATCAGAAGGGGCTTGTTCCGATACTCTGATATTCTCTTAACACCTTAAGTGCCTGGAGACACTGTTTATTGTGTGTGCCAGTTTGTGTGTGTGTGTGTGTGTGTGTGTGTGTGTGTCAATTTGCATGAGCACTCACACCTACATATTTATGTCACGCATGAGGACGAAAACCACAGTAGGATCTGTGAACAGAGCAAAAAGTGAATCTGCTGTTGTGTCTTATAATTTTCCCACTTTTTTTTTTTTCTTAAGGTGACATTTTATAAGATAATGTTATAAATAAAATGTGTGAAATATGGAAGGTCTCCGATGCCACAACGCACCCTTAAAAAAAACAAAAAAGGTTAGGTTTTTCTTATACTTCTCAAAATATAATGATTTACAGGCTCAAGCTGCACTTTGTGTGTTTATGTTAACAGTGAATGAAACAACTATATGTACTTTGAAAGGTGTCAGTCCTTAAAGGTCCCATATAGTCTAAAGGTCTCTGTCCATGTGTTGTTTGATTATAACTTTGTGATGTCACAACAAAGCAGTTACTGCTCTTATCCACGCCCCAAGCCCCGCCCACCTGGACCCACCATCCAAATTTGCGGGATTTGGTTTCTCTGAGTGTTTTTACCTGAAATCTGCTATATTTTTATTGGATCACTCAGAAAACAGTCAGCCAATCAGAAGAGAGGCTCAGAGCCTCCTCTCTTCTGATTGGCTCACCAACCTGTTGGTACTCGAGCTCCAGAGAGAAGCCTGAGAGAGGAGATGTAAAACTACACTGAGATGGTTTTTGGTTCTTTAAACCACAAATACATCTTCTTCTGGATCAACACTTCAAATAAAATAAAATCGATTAATAAAATATGGGACCTTTAACGATGAACCTACAGACAATTAGCACCAACTAATGAGTGTTTTTTGTGTTTTACACCCAAACATGTCATTATTATGCTCAACCCAGGCATTTGTTTTCAGTGAAAAATCTCTGATAAACCCACCCACTGTAAACAACCTGCTACAACTACAAAGCCAGCCGCTGGAGTAGCTACGTACTGGATCATTATCTGCTGAAGAAGCAGATATTTCCCCCCGGACCTGGTGGAGACCAAAACAGAGAAACTTTTCTCTCTCTCTCTCTTTCTCTGCTGGATGTATAAATAGGAAACTGTTTGTGAACATAACAACTTTATAAGATGATGACATGTCAGTGTTGTGTTTGGAGTTTGGTCCACAGCCCCACGTCAGCTCAAATGATAAAATGATAAATGGCTGCATTTGCATAGTGCTTTTACCCAATGTGTCTCCCCTTCACACACACACTCACACACCATGCAAGCTGCATGCTCACACCTACGAGGCAATTTAGAGCTTGCAGTTAACCTACCCTGCTTGTTTTTTAGATTGTGGGAGGAAACTTAAGCATCAAGAGGAAACCCATGCAGGAACAGGAAGAGCTTACACACTGGCAGTTCAAACCCACAATCCTCTCACTGTGAAGTGAGGGCACCTACCCGCCACCTGTACACAATCATGGTGGCAATTTAATATGTGTGTTAGCACTGATATAACACCGGTGTCACTCCCACAGTCAGGGCCTGGCAGATGAGGCTGCTGCAGGTGTGACTAAATATGCCCTCCAGAGTGACCTGCAAGACGGTTGGAATTGGAGACAAATTATGTCGAGAGAGCTTTGGATCCTTTGTGACCAGAGAAGCCGAGTTTGCTACTTGCTGAAAAGAAACCAGGGTTACAGTGGAGGAATAAATGATGACACATAGAAAAAGGAGTTTTGTTAACAAAAAATAAATAATATATTTCAGCACAAAGTAACTATAGTGTAGACTTAAGTTTCTAAAATGCACTGTCATGGATTCCCAATAGGTGGGTCTGCACCCCTCAGGGGGTCCTAAGTTAAATTGTAGGGGTCAGAAGATTAAAGGGCAGATTATGTCAGGCCAAAAAGGCTGGGAACCATTTACACATTATATAGTTTGATATGCATGTAAGACATATTATATATGTCTTATGGATATTTCTATTTTAGCAAAGGAATACAAAGGTGTGACATCAACCGCTTAGATTTTAAGATTTTAGTTTAGATATAAGCTAATTAATACATTTGACCTCTGCAGCCCAGTTTCCTCTCTATTAGAGAATAATAAAGGAAGCTACATGCTAAATGTAGCCCGGGAGGTAGTCTGCGAAGTCTTGGTGCTATAGACACAACACTGCCACCCTTTGACCACAGCTTGTAACATCAGGTAAACCGCTGGCAGCCCACTTGAACTATACATGACATTATATGACATCCATGTAGGGGAATATTTTCTAAATATAGGTGGCAGATTATATTGAATTCACTATAAGTCTACGACCTGGCTACATAAAGACAGATCCATATACCTCCCATTTAAAAATGTATTATTCAGTATATAGAGTGTGCAATTGTACGGTGTTGTGTGAATTCTTGGATTGATCAGCTGATTATGATGTTGACAAATATTCTTTCACACACTGGATGAATATTTTCCCCATTAACATGAGCTAGTTAAAGATTCTTTGGGATACGGTACAGTGTGGCTTTATCCACGGCTTTCTGATTGCACAGACATTGATTTTGTACGGCTTGGCTGGCAGAATGAGTTTCCAGCACAGGAAGCTTAGAGGCATTAGTTACAGTTTGGGTGTCATCTGGTCTGCAGTGCAAGACAAACCAAATTCTTGTCTCGAATACTCATCAAAAGAAAGTTTGATGGGTCAGCTGCCTGAGGACAGCACGGTTCCCAGATACCTGACGTCTTCTGCGAGCATTAACAGCCGCACGGCCTTTTGTTTTCAGTGTATGATAAATTGGGGCTCAGCGTTATCTCACTCTTACTAATATGCAACTTTGCAGCCTGCGCACCATCTACAAAGGACTGCTGAATGTTACTCCGTCGCAGGATTTGGTCTGCTTGTCATAACAGCTGTAAAATGTATTTCTGTCACATTGTGGATATCTGCCGGCAAATAAACCCAAGCAAATAGGAGTCAGCTTGATGAAAGCAAAGCACATCTGCCAGTGAGGTTCTGCCTTTCATAAATTGGAATCTTACTGAAGAGATAAGTCGTCTTTTTTGTAGCCGGGATAAGCTGTGAAGTGGGCTTTCTTTAAAAAAAGAAAAAATCCCCCACCACCCCCACCGACACTCTTCAGGCCTCAGCGTTCCAAAGTTTGTCATAAGGACGGCTGCACGAGTTACAGATGCTTCTGTTTGGCGCTTCCCAGGAGAGATAGTGGTTCTAAATGGGTTCTATTATAAGAAGTGAAAGCCTTCTTCACACAGAACAAATATTACCTTCACACAGCTGGTGAGCTGTAATAATTACAAAAGACATTGGTGATTTTAATCCTGCATAAACCTGCCACATCTGTAAACTGTAAATAAAAAATGTCATTGCTAATCCCAAGCTAATAAAACTCTCTCTCCTCCAGCATGGCTGACTTACATCCTCCTGAAACATGGTTACGACATACAGTTGTATCTGGGCCACTGGTGATTTCACATAATGTCACTCTCCTGTCTGAAGGCACGAAGCATGAAGGTTGTACCAAATGATTCATCACTCACTCAGTATCCTGTTGCAGTAATAGTAGGATTTTTTATTTTTTTTGTATGATTTATTGATCCAGTTCCACGGCTACATTTCTAACAGCTTGCATCAGAAAAGGTTGAGAGCAAACTGTGGGCAAGAAGATGCAGAATTCAGGGTAGTATCAGTGTCGTAAGAATATGGCAGTGTGATCTACCACGAACATGATCAGCTGTTGATTTTCAAACACACAGGATAACTTAATTCATCTCTGTGAAGACTGTCAGTGGATGTTACTGCAGCATGTTATTTTTCACTGTTTCTCCTTTTCAGGAATGAATGAGACTGTCCTAGTGTAACAAACAAGAGGTCGTCAGTGCAGCAGCTTATTACGACCCATAATTATGTTTTGTTTCTAGGCGACATCTAGTGGTCGTAGTAACTATAGTAGTATAGAGAGCGACAAAGTTAGTGTTAGGACGAGGTTGGGGTGGATGGATTTATCCATGACTGCTCCACAACCGTAACCACGACAATGAAGCTCGTCAAATCTTAAGGAAGAACATATTTTAACCCAAACTCAGTCATTTCCTCAACCTAACCAAACCATGAGTGTTCCATATGGTTATTGTTGTAACCATGGCGACAAAGGTTCAGTACACCTGCCGCCATAGGGGAGTTAACTCCAGGAGCATATATATATATATATATATATATATAAATCATATAAAATGACCACAAAAAGTCATGTAAATTATCCATAAGTTACTAAAATTCCAGAAAAAAATACTGAGCTCAGCATCCTCATGGCTTCAGCCTTGGTTTTAAGGAATTGGTGGCTCTTCACCAACAAGAAGGTGACACTTGTGGTTTATGATCAGATACCTGCAAAACTAATGACAGCTGATAATATAAAACAAAGGATATGACACTGTAAAAGTCAATCCTTCTGTTTATACACAATTTATCCTCAATTTGTGCAGGAAAGAACCTGAATGGAAACACTGCAAAGTACAATGGAACCAGACTTAGTGAATAAAACAAGATGTGCAGGGACCATGTGACATTAATGTGATTTGAGTATCTCTCTGAGGAAATGAAAACATGAGATTTGTTTAAAATCGCAGACATGAAACAAGCACAAATGTTACATTTCCATCGTGTTTTTTCCCATTATTTGACGTCAGACTGGAGTTTTATCAATAACGTCAATATTTTAAAAGCTGATGCAACCTCTATGTCTGCAATGATTTAATGTCAACAACAGTTTCTCAATGAACCAAGTTCTAATATTCATGTAAGGGTTGGGGTGGAAACATTAACTCACATTTTCTTTTGCAATTTTTCTGGAAATTTGGACATTTTCTGCTAAATTTGAATGGAAACCTGACTTCCTGTCATTCTCTCATTCTCCTGTTACTTTCCCATTACAACAGATCAGGATTCCTTTATGTACATTGCTTCAAAAATTAGAAATACAGGAGAAATGTTTATAAAATCACAGGAAAAACAACAATATCCATACTGAAAATCTCCAACCAGCTAATTAGTATCTTGACGTACATGTGAACTGTCTGCATAAATATCATGCTGCTTCTCTCTGACATCTCCTGAAACATATGAAATAATGAAATAATAAGATATGCAGTGAAGATCAAAAGTGTTGATGACAGAACAGTTTCGCAAGTTTATTCTTTTTATTTATTTATTTTTATTCTGTCTTTATTTACCCAAGCAAGAACTTATTTTTAATGAAGACCAGGAGAATGTCTCATGAGAATAAGGAGAAAGAGAACGTGCAAAGAAAAATAAACAAATTAATCAATTTCAAATTAATTAACAGACAGACATAAAAGATAAATCTGATAAAACAGAAGATGAAAAGACAGATGCAAACACAAACAACACACAGCTGACAAAAAGTCAGGCTGGTATTCACATTCTGAGAGCCTCTTAGCTCTCAGACACACATATATATATATATATATATATATATATATACACAAAGCCTGCTTATATAACTGGTTGTTCAGTGTAAACTTTGCAACTGATGTCAGCTTATGTATTTATTTGTGCAGTCAATAACATCAGAACATGCACAGGCGTGTCCAAGGTAAAATGCAGAGGATGGATTTAAGGTCCTGGAGGGTTATCTTTCCTCAGCATATCAGTGGTTTATTTCAATCTCTCTTCTGGGTAAACATTTCACTGAGATCAGCAGGTAAACACTAACACCAAAAATATATATATATACACGCACAAATGTGTGAGGAGGCAAAGCATGACATGTCCTCTTAAAACTGTGATGTAAAGTGTGACCTGTATCTGTGCTTGTGCCACTTTGACGCCAAAGTTTCATCTATTAAAGTCTGAAGAACCAATATATTATTTTATATTAGATTATAACAAACCTGAACATGCTGAACAGTAACATTCATTTGCTTTTGTTTTTTATTGGGTTTTTTTTCAGGGTGACATCTGGACAGATTTATATTCCAATAAAAGAGACTGTATATATCAGGTACATGAAGTGCACAGAAATCTTAAACAGTAATGCACGGTTTCAATCTATATCTGTTTACTGGCCATGAAGAATTATATTGAGGCTTTTGAAACCTGGCGTCAGGTATTCTGCGGCTCTAGACGATCCGTTTTAAGTCCAAGAAAAAACATAAAATCTCAGCTTGGGCTTGAAGACGACAAGTTCTTAGCAGAAAGCCCGTGGAGCTTGAAAGACATGAAGGTTTATTAGAAAGACATTTACTCTTAACAGGGCATTTCCGTTGAACTGCATGTGAATATGATTGTAGCCTTTCTAGTGTAAATATGCTTTTATCTTGAAAGAGTTGTGACTTTTCTTTTTGTATTATCTCTCATTATGTATGGCCATGAAGGAGTACATACTTTTTTAATGTATATGAACCTGCTTCCATATGTAAATGTGCTTTCCAGTTTCCTCGTTTTTTCACTTTTACAAAATAAAGAAGTCAATAAGTAAGTTAATAGACTATTTTGATTATAGCTGTGCATGGTATTACTGTAATGATGAAGACCCCTCTGATGAAAATCAAGTTTAACCTTGTTAACATCCATATGATATTTTTTATATAATACAAGACATGATGAGTGAAATAGTCAACTCCATGACTGAGTGTTTCCACCTTGACCTGCAGTGAACCAATGACAGTCTCATAAAGACAGATTCAGAGTTTCATACGTCACAGACCTGAGGAACCAATCCTGTCAACTTGTGTGGACCTGAAACCTTGTCAGTACAGAGAGAGAGAGTTAGCATTAGCACAACCGCTAACACTGTGTCAGCCACTGCCAGTTACAAGCTAACAAACAACATAAACAAATAAAAGATGCTAACTGTGCAACGGTTCTGATCCATCTGCTAGTCTCTGGTTCTGTCTCAGCCTGCTATGCCTCTGTCTCACTCTCCACTCTGCCACACCTCCTAATCAGCCTCACTGTCCTCACCTGTTGCCCCCAGCTGCACTCTGTCTCCAATCAGACCATGCACACCTGGTTCCGATCCTCCTGCACCCTCGACTACGTCTCCAGCCTGCTCCCTAACGGTACTGTTGCCTTCCTACCAACTCGTCCCTGTGTGTGTGAGCCTCCCCAACCCGCTCCACTCCCCTGCTCCGCAACACTGCATCTGCAGCCCCGGCCCCGGAACCCTTCCTCTATCCCCACCTGTGTGCAATATCTCTGCTTGTTCATTAATAAAAGTCATTACCAACTATTCACCTGTTTGGTTGTGCTGCAGTTGGGTCCTACCACACCCCGTTACAGGTTCTGGTCTCAACAGACTCCTCATCTGAGTCTGGGTCTGGGTCTGACTGAGGCTCAAGCATGTGGCTGAGTCTCTCTGATGTTTCCTCCTCTCACCATCTTGATGCTCTCTGCTCTTTCACCTGTCCACCTGGAGCCAGCAGGTGGTGGGCGGGGCTCAAGGCCTGATCCACATTTATCAATCGGGAATTGTATTGATCATAGCAGAGGATTTTTACGGAGTTAAAAATATGTCTGGAGAGGAACTATAATGTTAGACTGCTATGTTACTCTCTTACAATAACATGCTAGACAAAAATTTAAACTAGCATTCTCCAACATCCAGTTGTGAGCGTGTGTCAGGAGGTGGTTGGTTAATTCCGGCTGAAACACGTCAGGTTGGATAACATCTTCCTCAGCGGTGGCCATAGCCGTTCGTATTTACCAAGCCCCAGTAGTACACTACAGTCCCTTACCTGTGGTTGGCCTGGATGTGCATAATTCAGAAAACAGTCAGCCAATCAGAAGAGAGGCTCAGAGACAGGTGCAAAACATCCTGTTTTTATTAGAGCTCCAGAGAGAAACATTCGAGATGAGATGTAAAACTACATTGAGATGGATTTTGGTTCTTAAAACCACAAATATATCTTCTTATAATATATCAAAAGTTCAAATAAAATATCAGAAAAGTGTAAAATGTGGGACCTTTAAAACCTCCAGGAGCAGCCGCCTGAACGCTGTTAACAGTTTGAAATCAGGAAGAGAAAATGATCAAGGTCAAAAGTTTTATTAAAAAGATGTTCCATTAATTAAGAAATGTCTGCATACTATTTTATTCATCAAAGACCGTCAGCAGTAAGAGTAGTGAGCTGGTTTGATCATGCAACTTCCACTGATGTCGAAGCGGCGCCTGCAATCATTGCACATACGTGGTATCACTCTGGAGGAAGTGCCATTTCCCTCTCATGCGGAAGACGAGCATCTTCGCCTTCATGAAAATTTCAGCAACATTTGATAGAGCGAGGCGGAGAGTGAGAGCTCTGTGCTTCATCGATTCTGTCAGAAGTGTCTGTATGCAAATGACTCTGTCAGATAATCTCCAAAGTCAACTCCTGATATTTAAGCCTCCTGACAGAATGTCACCCTTTATCTCTGACACTTTTAATACCCTCTGTTTTACTATGTACACAATGCTGCACGGAACAACGGGAAAAAACTAACTGAATCGCTGTCTTTTTCTTTTGCTCATATTTATGCATTTTATTTTGGATACAATTTAGATTTGTGCAAACAGAAGACTGCTAAAACTTTGGAGTAAGTAGTTTTGAGCCTGATGGACAGTGTTTATGAGGTTATTCACCTCTCCCTAAAAAAAAAAAAAAAAAAGACAAAATGCAGTTTCAATGAAAATAAAGTAAACATTGGATGGTTTGATATGATTCATCCATCCCTCCATTAGCTATACCGCTTATCCATGAGGGTCGCAGGGGGGCAGGAGACATTGTCAGCTGACAGCAGGCGAGAATCGGGGTGCACCCTGGACAAGTCGCCTGTCAATCACAGGGCTGACGCTTAGAGACAAACAGCCATTCACACCTGCGGGACGAATAGGCTGCATGTCTCCGGACTGTGGGAGGAAACCAGAGTACCTGGAGGAGGCCCACGCAGACACAAGGAGAACATGCAAGCTTCCCACAGAGAGACTGACAGTGCTAACCACTGCCCCACCGTGCCGCTCTCTAAGGTATTAATCGATAGCAAAAAAAGAGAAACAATCAGCCTTCAGGTCTTTCCTCTGATTCTGGTCTCTATATGTCTCTATATGTTTCCAGTCTTTCAAGTAAATTCCTGTCTTCTAATATTTGAAGAAGAGTTTGAAATGTGTGAATTCAATTTATTCCAAGAAAAAACAACAAACTTGCAGTTGTTACCACTTATTTTAGTTTTCAGAACGTCACTCCACAGCTCTCACTCTTTCCATTTATGTTGTTATTTTATGACAGCTGCTCGGTGTCTACATTTGCACTTGGCTCCATTTTTCTTCTATCTACACTGAAGCCAGCTGAATTTAAGAACGTGTTTCCTGTTTCAGTTCTGGATGGCTCCAGCAGACTCGGGGTTAAAATTTACCTTTGTTCAGCTTTGGTCTATTTGCACAGTTGGCAAATAGAAGCACCAGTGTTGAGTGTGAAGGTTCACTCTTGATTTTGGAAACAGTAATTTGAATAAATCTTATAACTGTTGAAAAAGTTGGATAAAAGAGAGATTTTGTTGTCAAAGAAACAAAGCCTTGATGTATTTTTATTTTAAAAACAGAGGAGTTTGTTCTCCATCACCTCGTTATGTATAATATTAGATCATATCATCAACATCCTCAGGTTGTAAATATTACAACAGCCATGAGCCTCAGCTGCTGTCGACTGGAGAAGGAGCTAGTCGTATACAGGCTCAACAGGAGGCTGTAGATTTGCCGTTGAAACTGAGAACAAAACACAGCACCAGAGCTGGTGAATTCACCCAAAACTGACCAGAATCTGAACGTTAATGGATTTAAGCTGCAGATTGTAGCATCACTTTTCTTAATGGTGTCATCTTTAGCTTTTGTGCACGTAAGTAAATTTTCATCCTGGTGATTAGACATTTCCTACAGAAATGCATCCATGGAACAGAGCTGTAAATTAACCACTGCATGTAGTTCATTCGCTTTTTCTTAAGCGAACAAGCTGCATTAACTTTCATATGCACTTCAGTGTATGGGTGTGGTGCTTGAGGATGGTTGGTAGTGTGAGTGGAAAGTGGGGACCAACATGCAGACGTTGAGTTTTCAGGAAACAATAATGTATTCAGTCTGACAAAAAAAGAGGAGGAACAAAATCAATTTCATTTGGTGTATCAGTTCGATTCTTCAGCAGACAATCCTTCATCGCTCTGGCTCTCCTCCATTTTCCTGGAGAGGGACAAACAGACCAACCAGTTTGCTGTCCTTCAAAACCTTTTATACCCTGTCACCTGCTGTCTGTGGCCAATCAGGGAGGATCTCTGGAATTAATGTCACCTTCACCCAGGTGACATCAATCTCCCCTTCATTACAGCTGAAAAATTACCCACAGACATTTTGAAAGGAGAAATGCACTCCTCCTCCTCCTCCTCCTTAAAAGATGAGGCAGGTCAGGGAATTAAAGCTGCCCTGCAGAAAAAATATGTGAAGGGGAAAAATAAACACAAGTGAGCAAGCATTTCTCTCCCATCTCAGCATTGAATTACACAGGGCCAATGGAGGGAGTACACTCCATGATACATGGACACATCAGTGTTCACACGGCTGTGACGCAGCACTAATTACATAACCCAAAGGAGAAAATTAATGTGACTTCTGGAATCAGGGGCAAAATAGCTCCTCCCACTTCACAGCTCTATTAAAGTGACTATAACCACTCTGTTTAATGCTTCTTTATGTTGGACTTATGCTATCATATACTTTGTGATGAAATTGCCCCTTAACTTTTCATCACAAATTTAATTCATGATCATAAATGTAATCATGACTTTAAGCAGCTCAAACCACTGGGCTTTCCAGTGGATTATCTTGAACGATCTCTGAAGAGTTTTTTATGTTTTGACTTGAGACTTTAAAGCTCATATATATATAAGTTTTTTGCTATTGCTACATAGCTTGCATTAGCATTAACTCCAATAATGCTGCAAGTTCAGAATCAAAATTCATTCCTTTACGCCAGGAACACACCGCGTGCATTGTGGCTGCAGAACATCTTGGTTTTGTTTTTCAGCACACGTTAAGAGGTTAGAGCGAACACACTGCACATGTCACGCCTCGCGGCTGCGTTGCATGGTCTTTTTTTTTTTAATATAAATATAATTTTTCACTAATGTAGCAGCTTCACGTGGGGACAGTGGCATTTTAGTGACATTTTCTATAAAAAATAAATCAGAAATTAATGAATAATAAAAGAAATCCAACATTCCAGTAGCCTGCAAACTTTGTGTGGAGAGACAGCGCTGCAGCAGCAGCGACGCAGCAGACACAGCCGGTGTGAACACACACACATGGTTCTCCACAGCAGCTCAGTGACAGCAGCCGCCACGCTCGAGCACAGCAGTACAAAACAAAGTGTTCCTCACCTGTAATAAATGACGTGGCTAAATCATTGACAGAGCTGTTGGAACTGATTTTTCAGAAAATACAGTTTTTGTATCATTAACCCAACCTATAACAAGAAAACATATCCACACAAGGTTAATGAAGATAATGAATGAGGCAGTGCCTGTGCTACAGGCTACTTGTATTCAAATGCACACACACCCAACACAGCGTCATATTAACTCGTCAAACAGCAGCCACATGTTGGATGTTCAATAGCTGCCACCTGCGAGCGTGTGTTCATTGTGACCGACAACACAAAGATGACGTGGTGGGTCACAGTGAGACACTCAGTGAGTGTGTGAAGCTCAGGTCATCCTCCAGTTTGTTAGACTGACAAACAGCAGATGTGACGATCAAGAGCAGTACCACTGGTTGAATTTAACATGAGCACCAGTGAAGCTCATGGCGGATACAGAACGGCTGAAATGCAGCGCAGCTGTTGTGTTCACTGTAGCTGGTTGAAAACCAACATGAAGCAGGAGGAGCTCAGCGAACAGTCAGCACGATTACAGTCGGTTTCACACTGAATACTGAGGCAGACAATTTGTTTTCTTTTAGCTTTTGGAGGCTTGTAATGACTACAAATATTTCCCCTTTTCCTACAGTGGGGGTGACGTGACCCCCATTCCCCATGGTGACTATGTGCTCGCTGTCTTTAGCATCACCACTGACAGTGGTGGACAGCCCATGGGGAGCGCCGGGACATTTCCCAGTGGCCTGAGTGTTGTTTTGTCCGGTGCCGTGAACTGTCAACTTGACTAGCGATGATATAATGAGTGGGAATGAGGTGACAGACGCCTGCCGCCACCTCGCCTGTGTATGGTGCTTCCTGCTAAACTGCTGCGGCTGCGCTGTGTGTCCACACCGTTGCCGCTGTCAGCCCAATCTTTCTACGTAGAGTTTTGAGGTAGAAGTCAGAAAAGAGAAGAGTTTTAACCAGAAAGCGGTCATGTGATTTTTGTTTACTCTTGTTCAGAGAGAGAGAGAGAGAGAGAGAGAGAGAGAGAGAGAGAGACTCCACTTTCTCCTATATTTTCTTTTTTAATATTTGTTGAGCAGTCACAAATTAATAACTTCCTCCCAGATGAACATAGTGGCCAAAACAACAAGTCTAGTACCTGTTACATTAATCAATAAGGTTAGCCTACAGAGTTAGCTTAGTCTGATGGTTTGAATGAGGGCGGCCTGAGTCAAATTCCCAACCTGAATTATTGTTACAGTCCAGCCCCTGACCACTGAGCTACATTACTTTACACATAGAGACAATTTCACATTTGTTCCATAAAATATCAGCTATACTGACATATTCATTAGCCTGCTCTACGTATAACCAGCATTACTGTTGTGGAAGACATAACTAAGTAGCTTTGTTGCATCGCCATGTATTTTACAGAGATAGACTCTTACTATAATATTTATTTGCTAATTGCCAGTAGGTATACATTTAATAAACCTATGCATTGATTCATATATAGAGTTAATCATTTTCATATCTATCTTGACGTGCCATTTGAAATAATTTCCAGATTTTTCTGAAATGCAAAACTTTCTTACTTTCATTTTAAAAACAAATCTATTCTTGTGCAGAATTTAAATACATATTTTGTGCAAAATTACAAAGATGCTAAACAAACATACAATCCAGTGACCTGCACATTTTAAGAGTTAAATAAACTGGTCAATAAAGTGCACTTTAAGTATCATGGCTGAATGAAATTCTGTTATCGGTCAGCTGCAAAATCCTCAGACGTGTCACCTCTGTCAGCTCCTACAAATTTAGAAACAGCACTAAATGTGGAGGAGGGAAACAGAGGAGGCCAGAAATTGGATTAGCCAGTTGGATGTGATGATAAGCCAGTGAGGACAGCCGGTGCAGCGCCTCCGTGGCCTTTCTGATAACAAAGCTAATCCATCCATCTTAACCTCCTGGCCTCTGCTTTGAGTCCCCTCATCAAACATCCCACCGCCCCATTGTTAGCCATGTTTGCTGCCTGTCCTGCTGAGGCACTCCAGCCATAACTCTTCGCTCTGCAACGTGGCGAGCGGGTCAACTATTAATTTAGGTGAAGTGCCACTGTGTCTGTACCTGCTGTTCGGCTCAGCAAGGCGAGCCGAGCTGTTCGGCCGAATGAAAGAGACGTGCTGCCTGTCATCTTTCACCTGCCTGGCACCCGCGCTCCTCTGGGCCTTCTGCACATTGTCTTCCAAAAGTCACTTGTCTTCCAAAAGTGCCCGTCGTGACTGGCAAGACAAATTGCGATATTACAGCAAAACTATCAGCAGGACATTTACTGTGGCCAAGAGTTAAGCTGGAGTCATAAGTCAGTCCTGAGAGACAGTTGGTCGTCAAGGATGGAGGACAGACAGAGAGGGAGGAAGAGGGAAGTGGCAGGGTGGGAAATGAAATGATGAGGACTGTGTTTGAAACCAAAGTGAGATTAGCTGGTCAGACATATTTCTATAAATTCAGTTTTGATCATTTCCGGCTTTTAACTCGTAAATTCCACTATTTCACAGGACAACTCTGTCGCCTAGAAAAGATATTTATATAAATAGTCAATTGGTTTTGCCAAGTGACATTGAAGAATCAAATTTAATTTAAGAGAAATCACAATGTCGCTTATCACTCATCTCATCAATAATGCAAGAATTTGTAGGCTAGAAGGATCGTTTTCACATTCAAATATATGCAAAACTAAAAAATAATAATAATAATTTCACCAGAACACAGTCAGCAGTTATCCATGGTATGGTGCAGAGAATTAAATGCAATTAGAACATATAAACATTTACACCTCTTTTATATAAAGCATGTTTATGTTTTTTGTTAATGATTTACATCCGATTGTCAAAAGGGAGACAGAATTGATAGGAAGGCGTCTCATGAGGTCTCATGCAGAGTCGACAGTTGAGATTATTAATGACCCCAACATGTCCTGTATGACGTCTCTAAGCTCATCTCATCAGGAACGTGTTTTAGATTCCCTGTATAATAAACAAGGCAATGTGAAGGATGCAGAGGATCCTCTTTCAGCCACATCTCCTGGCCTTTTTCAGTTGTCATGGAGATGGTTCAGTTGTTATCACGTGATATAAGGATGGAATTGGTCACAATTAAGCGACTAACCTCCAGGATTGAACAATGAAGTCAATGCTGAAGTGCCAAAAGCTGCAGTTCCTCTAATGACCACCAGAGCCTGGCTCCAACAGTGAGTCAGTCCCCATAGACTCCCATGTTAAAATGTGCAAAAATGTGTGTGTAAATGTGTGTGTTTACAGCCAGCTGCGCAGCCCAGCTGTGCTAACGATGCTAATGGGAGTTTATGCTTGCCACAGTTATTTAGCCGGCTCCACACACGCCCCAGCTCGTTGCCCATTTTAGGAATAGCCAGGATTTAGTTTTGTTTTACTTTAAGTTTGGTTTTACTCTGAAGGGGAGGGTCACTTTACTGCGTTTACTGTATGAATTGGTCTCTTCCATTAACACGTTTCTTACATGTTAGACACGTTGGTACATTTAATGTTAGCCTCCAATTTCCTCTGAAGCGATGAATCAAGATTTTTAAATTGAATGTTTTATTAGTTCAGTTACAAATGACAAAAATGTTGACATATAAATTAAAATCTTGGTGCTGCCGCTTCAGATGTTGTTTTGGGAGCTAAGTTTGAGAATGCAGTGTGCAGGGGAGTGCCTTCTTTATTAAAGTAAATTTAGTCTGATTACACAAATTGATGAGTGTTTCTCTGCCTTCCCTGACTTTCTTAATAAGGCTGCAGAGCTGTTGCCTTTTTTTTTTGATCATTAGATTTGTGGTTCGTAATCATCACAGCACATACAGCTCTGAAGGACACACTGTGCTCTTTTGAAGTGTGACTGCTGCATCCCTCTGCTCAGCCTGCTTTAACATGCACATGCATGCACATCATCCAACAGCCCTGCCATGACTTCTTTAATCCTAACTGGAGGAGTCACTAGTTAGTTTAGTGAGACTGAACTAAAGCAGAGGACCGAGTCACGCTTAATGAAGTGAGACTTTCATCAATAGAAGTCTTGCTCTCCTCGAGCCTCCTCGGTGAAATGCCCCCCAGGTAGCTGCTCCTGACAGCTGCTCCCTTGTTTGAACATCAATTTCATTTTCAGTGCTCCTTTGCCCCTGCTATACCAAATCCCACACCAATTACGACACAGATAAAGTGTTCTAGGGGGGGATGCTGCTAATGAAATGCGGTCTTTAGGGCCACTCGTGTACAGTTATGTGACAATGCGGTGGAATTGCTTCAGGCTAACAGTGTGTCACCATCAACAGCCACAGGACTCTAATAACCTTCACGTGAAAAATCTTTTAAACAAGATCTGTTTACTCGAGTGTTTTTTCTTTAATTGTGATAAACATTCTCCATCTCTCAAAGGGGAAACCATCTTTTCAGGCCTGTTAGGAGTTTATTATGATTCTCAAGGACACGACAGTATCTGTACATGACACAGGATGAGCTGTGAGACAGGAAATCACTAATTTACTGGGACATGAAGGATGAAACACAAATGGTTTTATCAACAGAAACATCATCTACAGTATTTATCTGCGCCCACATTACCCACAGTGCAACTTGGTCAGAGAATTGTTTTTGTGTTATGCTAGTGGCGGCTAATGTAGCCTGACGCCTCTAGCCTCAAACACAGATGAGGGGTGGGCTACAGAGGGGTGGTCAGATAATTTCCCACAGATTTGGTTTCGTTTTCAAACTCGTTGTCGTCAGACTGAACTGACGCTGCCTCTTCTGACATCACTCAAAGACATTTTTCTGACTTCTGACACACAGCGCCACCTGGAGACAAAACACAGTTGTCCTCCTTAATGGATGAAATTCCCATTTACTGTCTTACTCTGCAGATTACAACTATCAGGCCGGTGCATGCGTGGAATATTAAACCTATTGTAGCATCCATATTAGTATGAATTATGGACAGTCTTTTGAGAAGTCTGCATATCAGACAGAATCCCCGGAGGTCTGCAGAAAGTCAGCTTGAGGTCCTAAGTAACTGGATTAGTTCATGAGTCTGCAGAGAGTCTGGACAGATCAGCCATGTCCACCCTCACAGACTCATGGACTTTGAGGCACTAAGTCCACGAAGGCTCAGGACTGTCCCACTGTCAAACCATCAAGTGCACGAGGGCTCAGACATTTTGAGCTCTTTCCGCACGCTTTCCTCAAGTTCGTGTTTCTGTAGCCTTTGCCTGAGTGAATTACCCACAGTTCATAGCGTTGTGACATTAAACAAGGAGGTGAAAATGTCAAATCAAATGTCCCAAACCCATGATTGTATGTAGCATGTTTTGGCGTTGTCAAGGTAACATGTCACAATGTCCTATAATCACCATTTTGAGCTCCTGCAGTGACGTCACTATCACTTACCCTCCACCTTTGTAGTCCATACATACCAAAAGACTACAATACCCTTGAGTATAATATATAATATCATATATCTTTAGTGCACTCTCTCCTAACCCTCTCTCTGACTGAGCGACGTCTGTGACTGAAGCTGTTATGAACTGAAATGAAGTGCACAGAGTCTGTGTGCAAAAGTTTTTATTTGTATGAACGATTGTCCCTCGGCTCCCAGCAAAGCCTCTCAGCTCTTTGCATGGTGTCTGAATATAAAAATTAAAGTGTCACATTTCTTACCTTGTTTATATTGTACAGTCAACTTGTGATTGTGATGTTTGACAGGCACCTGAAGGCAGCATTGTGTTCCTTTGTTGGGAGGTTGGAATTTATGCACAACCAAATCAGTCTGTCACCGTCAGCTCAGGATGACACATAAAAAAAAACACCAGATCACATCTCCTCTCCAGTGTGTGTGTGAGCAGAACTATTTACAGGTTTAAAAAAAAAAACAAATGTAGCAGCAGTGTAGCTGGACTGACAGTCGTCTGACCCCCAGAATAACACCCCTCCATGTAGTCCAGTCCCCCGCTGCT
This sequence comes from Seriola dumerili, assembly GCF_002260705.1. Taxonomy (NCBI): domain Eukaryota; kingdom Metazoa; phylum Chordata; class Actinopteri; order Carangiformes; family Carangidae; genus Seriola; species Seriola dumerili. The sequence goes on along the minus strand of NW_019174471.1, from coordinate 494,657 downwards.
CTGGCAAACCTGTGTCTTAACAACTGAGCTAAACTCACAGTGGTGCAGCAGTCAGCCTCATGGAGAGAGAGGAAATGATGTTATTACTGTTCGCTACACTTCTAAAACTCTCTCTGTGGGGGGGGGACGTGTATTTAACGGGGATTATATCCTTTTCCACATTTTCCACACTAATTGTTCACAAATTAAAGATGTTGGTGTTACTATTTTGAATTTCAGTGACTGGACCAACGTGTAACATCCTGTCATTAGCACAGACGGGCGTCTCTGCTGCCACAGTGTGTCATTTACTAACAATACAACTGTTGTGTTCGCCATCGACTTTCACAACATCTTCAGACCTCTTCACTTTCTCACATTTTGTTATAAAACCAATTATTTTTTTCCTTCATCAGTCTGAACTCAGTAACCCATAATGACAAAGTGAAAACAGGATTTTATCACATTTACATAAATATTCAGATATTTTTCTATGACACTATATTTAGCTCAGGTTCCTCTCTTTTCTATTGATCATCCCCGAGATGTTTCTACACCTTGACTGGAGTCCACCTGTGGTAAAGTCAGCTGATTGGACATGATGTGGAGGGACACACACCTGTCTATAAACAGTAAAGTCTCACAGCTGGCAGCAGATCAGAGCAGGAACCATGAGGAGGAAGGAGCTGCTGCAGAGCTCAGAGACAGGACTGTGTCGAGGCAACAAAAACATTTCTGCTGTATTGAAGGTTCCTGAGAAGAACAGTGGCCTCCATCATTCTGACATGAAGACGTCTGGAACAACCAGGACTCTTCTCTTCTACAGCTGGACCCAGACTAACTGAGACATCAGGGAGAAGAGAGGAGACCAAGAGTCTGACGGTCTCTCTGAGCTGCAGAGATCCTGTGTGGAGAAACTTCCAGAAGGACAAGCATCACTGCAGCTCTCCACTGATCTGAGCTTCATGTCAGAGAGTCCAGACCAAGCTTCTCCTCGGTGACGGTTCCTGAAAGACTGTGAGAAACAAAACTCTCTGGTCTGATGAAACCAGGACTGATCTATTTGGTCTCAATTCTAAGCATAATCTGTCTATTAAGATAATAATAATAGAACTAATAATAATAATAATAATAATAATAATTCTCTGTACAACAAGGCAAATTTATTTTGATGACAATTAAAAGTGCTTTACATAAGCTACAGAAAATCTATCAGAACAATATTAAAAACAATGAAGAAACCTTTCACACTTAAACTGAGTCAAACTTTGCAGGGAATTG
>NW_019174471.1:484151-493372 GCF_002260705.1 Seriola dumerili | reverse complement strand
ATAATCCAAATATCCGCTTTAATCTGAGCGCGCAACAAAGCGCAACACAGCCACACCCAGTCTCTGTGGATGGCATTAAGATACTGTAAAGCATGAATACCTCACGTGAAGTTCCTAGCTGTGACCACGCAAGTGCCTCACTAGAGGAAACCACTATTTGAAGAGAGAAAGACCTTGGACACAGAAGCCAGGACTTGGCTTACCATCTCAATACTGTAATTAAACCATCCTACACCTCGCATGTCCTTATGTTTTTCCCCCAGCTCTAGTTTTTTCTCTCCAAATGCCCTTTTCCTTTTTATTGTCTCGTCTTTGTCATGTCTCAGTCTCAGTCTGGGACCTTGGAAGACCTGACCATGAGACACTTGCTCCCTCTTGGAGCCTCATTGCTCTGGTTTCCCCAGCTCAATGCTGACCTTTTGTGCGTCCTACTGTCCCTGCGCATGCACCCTTTTAATTTCACTGCGTCAGTTAAATCATAGAATATTCTATCTCAGGATGGTCTTTGGTAGTTAAATGCCACTTTGCCCAGCAAAAAAACCCTGGCCATGTGCTACATGCTTTACCTGAGATAAAGCTCTCAGAATCAGAGCGCTTCATTCTGGAGTTGCAGTTTTGTGCCGAGATACACAATTGTCCACAAAACTAAAGCCTCAATAGAGCAGTTGGAATGCAGCACAAGACGGTTAAATGGATTTTTTTTGTCATTATTGAACAACTGGGCCTGGCCCATATGAGATTGTTTTTGCAAGCACTTTTACTTTTTCCGGACTATTTCGTATTGCAGTACGCTTCTCACTTGTGTGTACAGTAGAATTCCCACATGACCCAGAGTTGACCACAGAAAACGGTCAGGTGTGTGTGTTAACCCTCTTGTTTTATTTTGTTGCTAAAATGTAGCAAACACACAACTAGAGAGGCACTTTATAAAGTTATCAAACTGAATCAGTAATCTTCATTATAAACAATCACACTTCCTATGTATTCTAATAGTATCCACTTATACACTGTCACACAGGACACAAGTAAACACCTCTGTGTGTACCTGAACTGAGCAAGGGTGCAATTCTTTGCTCGACAGCAGAGGTGCAACCATCAGGAGAGACAACAACCAGGCAAATGTGTGGGGGCTCTAAACCCCTTAAATTCCCCCACAAACACATTTTTCTAACAGAGCACTACTGCTGCCCATCCTGTACTCTGTAACTTGTAACATCTACTGATAATCACTGCATCGCAATCTAGCATCTGCAAGTCTGCATGTGGAACTGGTTCGGGGGGGGGTTGCATCAATGGGCGTCTTTTGCCTGGGGCCACCCCCAAGTCCTAGAGTCGCCACTGATTAAGAGTTCAACTTCTGATTGGAAATGAGAAGTTTGTGTCGTATTAATGTCTAAAACCTCAAACTCAATTCAGCGCCCACGCACAGCTCCACCAGTAAAAAGTTCCAACCGTTCACCTTGATTAAAAAGTAATGCATGGTAACGGCTTGGCAGTGTGGTGAGCATCGTTGGCAGGCAGTGGTTTGTATTGGTAACCGCAGGCAGAAGCAAAACACATCCAAAAGACAAAAGGAGACAAAACAAAAAGGTGAAGTCAAAAACAAGCGGGCAAAAAAATTTGTGGGCAAAACAGGCAGGAGCACCAACAGCTGTTACCAACACAATGGCACAATAGTCAGTCTGCCAGGGATGCAAGTGGAAATGGACCAGTGTATTCCAGGAGCTGATGAGGGAATGGCGAACAGGTGAGCAGGCAGTGTAGGGCACGGGGGAAGGGCTGGGGTCACTGCAGGGCAGGTGGGAGTGGCAGGGTCTGAAATGACAAAGAAAATTAGTGCAATGGCCAAGCCAGGTCAGGAACGAACAGACAACTGAGATAAACAGGAGAAGAAGTTAAACAACGTTACTTGAAATCACCCTTGGAAAACATATGAGTCATCCCACACCGAAGGCTGTGAATTTCACACCATGCTATTTAAAGACAAATTCAAGAGATGAGTACACTGAGTTTGGATGAATCCCCCACTGATTGGCTACTACTACTGTACTGTCAATGGCAGACCATTTACTGACTAAGACTTTGATAGTGATGCAGCGTTCTAGGTTTCTCAGGTTGCCTGCAGTTAATCTTGTCCGATAAATTGGCTGGTCTGGTGTCGTAGCAGCTCGGTGTGTCTGTGTGTGGTGTGTGTGTTAAATATAATATAATATATATATATATATATATATGGAGTGAAGATCCTTTTTCCTTCCCTGGTTTCATTGATGAGAAGAGAACAGCTGGAAAAATACCTCTCTGAGAAGGATGAGGGAGAATAACGGCCAGTCAGGCAGAGGATTTCATTTGTGAGAAATCTGTCAGCAGCACATCAGCTCTTTGTTTCTACTGTCGGTGGAGTATCTTGTCATGCTGCAGCAGAGACCTCCTCATCCTGCCTGTGATTTTTATCTTCACACCGGCACCGACATCTCCAGAGAATAAATGGACATGAAGGAGACGTGTTTTAACTCATCCTATACATCATCCCATTTGTGTTCACCAGATGGTCAAACAGGAGTTTTCTCTCTTAATTTAAAATGTTCAACACAATACACCACCACTGCTTTTATCTTCCCTCAGACACAGGCACGCGGGCTATACGTTTATCCTGTTATAGTTGTTTGTTTTTGTGTGTGTGTTTTGTGGACATGGCATTTGATCTCAGGATACTAGAACAAGTGCGATTCCACTTATGGAAATTTTCTGAAGCTTTCAGCTACAACAGAATGGAGTTTTGATGAGTGCGATATCTGCTGACCCTGAGGAAATGGCGAAAAGTTTTGGCATTTTTTATCATAGCTTTTATGTGGTTGGTGAAAAGTGGAGATGTTTTTAAGGTGTTTTGGGGAAAATCCTCTGAACACTCACCATTAAATATGACATGACTTTACAGAAGTCTTTGTTTTAGGTGCTTGAAAGCTCCAGAGTAAATATTTAGTGTGAGCTCAACTCCGTTGTATGTTTTTACTGTGTATAGCAACGTCTCAATCTTAGAGCAAATAACGATCCACACCCCACGCACGCAGGAGTCGTCTCCTGAGAATAAAGACCGCCCCCCCCCCACACTGCTGCAGGCACCAGACTACATGCACTGTACAGAGGCAGTGCACCGTACGTGGTTACTATAGTATACGGTAATGGCTTCATCATCAATCATGATTTGCGTTAAAATAAGTTACTTCCTCCACATCAGACAATCTTTGTTGTCATGGTTACAATAATAACGACGAACGGCAATGGATAAATAGAAACAGTATAACTACTGGTTTCACATGGGAATCGAACCTCCGTGTCTTGTTGACCCGTCCATCCACTCCAACCTACTCCTAACATGAACTTTGTCTCTCTTTATACTACTACGTCACACACTTCTCCTTTTGTCCTTGTCATAATTACTACGACACACTAGATGTCGCTCTAGCAACAAAACCTTACTATGGGTCATAAGAAGCTGCTGCACAAACGATCTGTCTGCTCTTTTTCCAGGAGGACAGTCTCCTTTCTGCGTAATGGTGGAACACAACCGCGCTGTGTGCCAGTTCTGTAACAATCGTACATGTGGCATGTTTGTCACGGAGACTCCAGCTGCCTCACTTCCTGTAGCAACGCTGTACATGCTTCATTCAGCGAGGTTTGAACCATCGCCACTGCTCCACCACCATCTGTGCTTTATTTTTTCTTTCTCAGTGAGCATCCTATGAGACACCTGGCCTCAGCAGACTGCCTTCCCCTGGACTGCAGTCTGTGTGGCGAGTCTGTATGTATATTTAACCATTATCCACTGGGAATTATTTCCATCATGAGACACCTCATGCAAGACTAATTATATATTATATACTTATATACTGTGTTGTAATTCAATGTTCATGCCTCTTCTCTCACCATAAATGTAACTAATGTTTATCATGTGTCTGATGTTCTGCTTAAATGAAACCTTACATTATGTCTAATGAATCTAATGAAGTATTGTCCTCCATGTTTGAAGGGCTGCTCAATCATCATCATGATTGTTTAGATTACTCACTGACTATGGAAACTTAAAAAAAAAAAAAAAACAGTAACAGTTTTAACAGTGGACTTTGAACTTTAAAAACAATTCAACAAAATAAATAAATAAATAAACAAAAAATGAGGTGAATAAATAAAATATATAAAATATCTGAATATTTACACAATTAAATATATAATAGTATACTGAATTAGATCAAAATAAATGAGATCAACTACTGAATGTTGTAACATTAGTGTTCCTTCCACAAACCTACTGAAAACTACAAACATGTTATTCAGTAAATTAAAAATAATTTAAAATAAGTCAAAATTATTAGATCAAATATGTTGTAGTGCACTGCACCAACATACTGAAAACATATATTCAACATTTTGGTAACTTATTCAACATATTCTCCTCAGTAACTCATTAAAGGTCGGCTCTACCCTAAACTGGCAAACTGCTCAAGATTGACACACCCTCCTACGTCGCTCTGTACGCCGAGACGTAACGCATGTGGGGATGGTTTTTGTTTGGGGAATGAAATTGGTTGTGAAACAGAATGCGACACAATAATGGTTTCATCTCGAGTTATCTTGTTTTCATAATCGCTTGAAGACCAAAATTGTGATACCCCCAGCCCTAAGGTATTGTATCTCCTACACCTTTCATTTTAGTATCAACTTTAAAATCATGTTTGCTATTCCTCTGGAAATTGATGTGGGCGGGAGAGTAGAGCGGCCCACTCGATGATTATTTGTTTATCTGTCGCGACCATGTTATCCTGCCATTTAGTTACTGCATAGAAAATCCATGGACATAGTCTCACATGACATACGCATTGGGTTTCTAGAAACCGCCAGAAGTCACCCCTAGAATCGGGACAGGGCGCGAGCCGAGTACACCTAATTGAGCGCCTGATAATGGTCGTTGACCATAATTCATCAAGAGACCGAATAACCCTACATGCCAGGAGTGCTGAGATTTGTCGTCAAGGAGGAGGGACCGCCTTAAACCTCCCTGGCAGACGTTAATCCATTTGCAATATCGAGACACCGTCGTATGCACTACTGCGGAGCAAAGAAGCCAAATCATATACGGCGTAGTGACGCACCACACAGGAGCATGTACCTCCATCTTCTGTAGTTCAGTCCCTTCCTCGAACTGAACTTGCATTTGATTGTGGAAGCACGAGATCCCTTTTTGTTAGGTCTAGATATGTTCGCGAACGGCTGCTCTCTTGTTGCGACATGTCCCAAAGACCAGCAGCAACAGGGCTGTGCCCAGGATGAACTTGTTTCCTGTTTTATATATAGGTCTTGCATGAGACACACCAACAGGAAAGCCAGTTTTTCACATTTTCACGAACCTCACAATGGTGAAAGCGAGCACTGCTCCTACACAGTAAGTTACCGGATGAGGCTGGCATCGATTGCATAGGATATGAGCAAATACTACATGTCACATCTTCCTGATGATGCTGTAGATGTATGTTTAAATGCCACTGTAAATTACTATTAGTAAAATTCAATTACAAGCTTGTATAACACTGCTAATCTGTTCTTCTGTGAGCAGGAACTCATTGCGATTAACTGCAGGCGGGTGTGATCAGATCCGCACAAAGCAATAGACAAAGATTGGCCACACTGACACCTGCCTTTTAGGCTCGATCCGGCACGGTCCTAATATTTGTTTCCGCTTTAAAGGAAGATAGGCACTGATGGCAATGCTTTTGTTGAATGTTGCCACAAGTGGGCAGTTGGGAGATAGATGGCGACTGTTGATATTGTGCCCATTGAAAGTTTTCCAAAACGTCTCATCATGTAGAGACAATTTCAGGCTTCTTTGTGCTAAAACCTTTTGAAGAGGTTTGCAGCACATTAGATGCGAGCCATGACATCGACTCAGGTAATTAACCGTCTCTCGTTTTACAGCATTATCTATTTTGAAAATCAGTTAGTCCACACGTGCTTACCCGTCTATTGACACTCCTAAACACAACAGCTGTTAGGAACAGGTGCCCAATCAAGTACAGAGACAAACACATTCGAAGTTGGTTGCAATTCACACGCATTTTGTTTATTGCCTCGAGAACGATTATATACATTAAAGACTACATGGAACGATAAGACTTAGGGTAGTGTTTTTGAGAATAGATCAGGAATTGTGTACAGTGGGGACTGCGCAGGGGCACTAGATCCCATTATTCATCCGGCCCTGCGAGAACGATCTATGTCTTTGGACTTTCAGCGTTCTTCGATCGAGAGTCACGTGGGCTGTGATGCGGTTTTTTGTCGTGTCCATTGTTTTTGAGGTTTACATGGATCTGTTCATAGGATAGCATTTATAGTTTCTGTTAAGCGTTACTTGTAAAGGCATCGTATTGGGAGTGTAGCGTAGATTTAATTTGTCATCAAAAATAAAATTGCCTTGTTGTAACCAGAGATAAATTATTAATATTTATTATTATGTATTTAGTTTTCCTATTTACCTTATTATTTAATGCAGATATGAAGCTCTTAAGATTGGAGATTCCTTATTATTATGAGTCCAGCATCCTGAGTTGTCTATCGCAGAAAACAACAAGAAAGAGTCGTTTGGTTTCTCATGCTACAAAACTCTTTCAGGGAGACCACGCAGTCGACCGAAGGGAGGGAAACCTGTGGTCCTGGTAGCCTCTCTGACATGAGCTACAAGATACGTAGGAGGAGGCTATGGCAGGGCAGTTGGTTTCTTCATGGATAGTCTTTCCTCAGCACAGGATCACATAACTGCAGCTCAGAGAGAGACCGTCCAGACTCTTGGTCTCCCTCGTTATTATCTGTCGATGTCCGTCAGTTAGGTCGTACGTGCGGTCAGCGACTGTATTGAAAATAACACAGAAGATGCCTAGGACTTGTTCCGACGTCTTCGATGTCAGAAAAATCGATGGCGAGGCCAACTGTTCTTCTCCAGGAACCTTGCAATAGCACGTCAGAAAAATGTTTTTGTATGCCGCGTTCGACACAGCCGCACAGTAGCTGTCATCTGAAGTTGCAGCACTCCTTCACTCCTCATGGTTTCTAGCCTCTGCGATACTGACTGCCTAGCTGTGAGACTGTATTTACTGTTTATAAGACAGGTGTGTGTCCCTCACATCAATTGTCCAAGATCAGCTGTACTTTTAGCAAGGTGTGATCCAGATCAAGGTGTAGAAAGCATCTCGGGGATGATCATAGAAAGAGAGGAAACTGAGGTCTAAATCATAGTGTCATATGATAAGAATATCTGAATTTATTTTATGTAAATGTGATCCAACACTATCCTTGTTTTTTCAACTTTGTCATATTATGGTGTAACCTGGAGTTCAGAACTGGATGAAGGAAAAAAATATTGGTTTTTATAACAAAATGTTGAGAAGGAAGTATGGCTGAAGATGTGTAAAGTTCGTACTGGCCGAACACCACAGATTTGATTGTTAGTAAAATTGACTACATCTTGTGGCAGCAGAGAACCCGTCTGTGCTAATGACAGGATGTTACATCGTTGGTCAGTCCACTGAAATTCAAAAATAGTAACAACCAACATCTTTAATTTGTGAATTACAAATTAGTGTAAAGATGTGGACAAGGATATAATCCCCGTTAAATACCGTCCCCCCCACAGGTCCTGTGTGACTAAAAGTTTTTAATTTGTATGAACGATTGTCCCTCGGCTCCCAGCAAAGCCTCTCAGCTCTTTGCATGGTGTCTGAATATAAAAATTAAAGTGTCACATTTCTTACCTTGTTTATATTGTACAGTCACTTGTGATTGTGATGTTTGACAGGCACTGAAGGCAGCATTGTGTTCCTTTGTTGGGAGGTTGGAATTTATGCAACCAAATCAGTCTGTCACCGTCAGCTCAGGATGACACATAAAAAAAAAACACCAGATCACATCTCCTCTCCAGTGTGTGTGTGAGCAGAACTATTTACAGGTTTAAAAAAAAAAAACAAATATGTAGCGCAGTGTAGCTGGCACTGCACGTCGTGACCCCCGCAGAAAAACCCCTCCCATGTAGCTCAGTCCCCGCTGCTCTGGCAAACCTGTGTCTTAAACACTGAGCTAAACTCACAGTGGTGCAGCAGTCAGCCTCATGGAGAGAGAGGAAATGATGTTATTACTGTTCGCTACACTTCTAAAACTCTCTCTGTGGGGGGGGACGTGTATTTAACGGGGATTATACTCTTTTCACTTTTTCACACTAATGTGTTCAAAATATTAAAGATGTTGGTGTGTACTATTTTGAATTCTCAGTGACTGGACCACACGTGTAACATCCTGTCATTAGCACAGACGGGCGTCTCTGCTGCGCACAGTGTGTCATTACTAACAATACAACTGTTGTGTTCGCCATCGACTTTCACAACATCTTCAGACCTCTTCACTTTTCTCACATTTTTGTTATAAAACAATTATTTTTTTCCTTCATCAGTCTGAACTCAGTAACCATAATGACAAAGTGAAAACAGGATTTTATCACATTTACATAAATATTCAGATATTTTTTCTATGACACTATATTTAGCTCAGGTTCCTCTTTTTCTATTGATCATCCCCGAGATGTTTCTACACCTTGACTGGAGTCCACCTGTGGTAAAGTCAGCTGATTGGACATGACTGGTGGAGGGACACACACCTGTCTATAAACAGTAAAGTCTCACGCTGGCAGCAGATCAGACGCAGGCACCATGCAGGAGGAAGGAGCTGCTGCAGAGCTCAGAGACAGGACTGTGTCGAGGCCAACAAAAACATTTCTGCTGTATTGAAGGTTCCTGAGAAGAACAGTGGCCTCCATCTTCTGACATGAAGACGTCTGGAACAACCAGGACTCTTCTCTTCTACAGCTGGACCCAGACTAACTGAGACATCAGGGAGAAGAGAGGAGACCAAGACCTGAGGTCTCTCTGAGCTGCAGAGATGAGAAACTTCCAGAAGACAAGCATCACTGCAGCTCTCCACTGATCTGAGCTTCATGTCAGAGAGTCCAGAGCAAGCTTCTCCTCGGTGACGGTTCCTGACCTGAAAGACTGTGAGAAACAAAACTCTCTGGTCTGATGAAACCAGGACTGATCTATTTGGTCTCAATTCTAAGCATAATCTGTCTATTAAGATAATAATAATAGAACTAATAATAATAATAATAATAATAATAATTCTCTGTACAA